>NC_142795.1:23390609-23419918 GCF_049724085.1 Artemia sp. Qi Xiang Cuo
AGCAGACTGGATTTTTGAGTCCAGATACTATAAGGAATTTTCTAGAAGCTTTATTTTGTTTTGCTGATGTAACACAGACATTTATACTCTAGGAACAAGCCAAGCAGTTAAATATAGCTGGTTTCAGAAGTCTTTCAGACGTTGCAAATGCTTCATCTTATATTCTTACAAGAAGCATTGATCGTCTCCCTGAAAGAGTTGCCGTGGAAATTGTTGCTGCTGCTAATGTTATTTTTTTTGGGGGCTAAAAGTCTCACTTCTTCTTCTTATTTGATTGTTTGGAAAAGCTAATGCATATTCTCAATGCGATTCCGGGTCCTTCGGAAACTGAGAACAAACTCCGGATCCTGTTTATATATTCTTCCACATTTACTTATTTCTGTCTTATTCTATGCCCTTACTTATTCTTGTCTATAACATGCCTTTACTCATCCATATATGCACCTTTTGCATCCCTATGTGTCCTTATGCATCCAAATTTAACAAATTTGAGCTATTTTATCGTCTAAAAAGTGGACTACTTAAATCTTAGGTACGTCTAGGCTATCAATGCGATTAAATTTGATGGCCTTTACGTCGATTACCGAGACGAGTTTGCTTTGCCTTAGAAATGTTGGCTTTACCAAGACAAGAGTAACATGCAAAGCCAAATAGACAAACTAAAGAAATATCAAATGTAGAAAAATCACATTCTAATGTAGATATCCTTGAATATAGATGTTAATAGATCATTCGCTTAGTCTTTTGCTTAAATTTTTCTACGGAGGGGGGATTTCCGGCATGATTTGGTAAACGATCAGATATTAAAGTCTTTTTCAAATGAAAGTATTCCAAGGAGAATTTTTCAGGCCTAATCGTCCGCAAGAAATTTTCCCGTGGCGGGGGGGGGGGTGATTTTGAGCAAGTATGGAATTGTCTGGGAGGGGGTATTTTATGTGGAAGGAATTTTCCGTGGGGGAGGGAATTTTTCATGGTAAGGGAGCCGGATTTTTTGGCATTATTTGAAAAACGATCAGAAATTAAATTGAAAGTCAAGTTATTAGTCAAGTTATTAATACTCACTCTATAAATGTTGGTCGATTGTCTGGCACCCAGCCAAGTCGAGGGCCTGCAGTAGCCCTTACACCGCCACGTTTAAAGTTGTTCTCTGGCTCGTCAAAGGCACTACTATTGCTTCTCCGCATTCTAAAAGATTGTTTTCAGATAAGAAATAAGAAGTATTTAATATGGCCCAGAGGAGGAATTCAGAGAAGAGAAAAAAGAAAAATAAGTCAACCAGAGCAACATCAAACAAACTATATGGAATGTCTTTACACAGATCATTAATTGCTAGTTCGTTTACTAAAGAAAATAGAGCCAAAATAATAGAAAGTAGATATACAAGCGAAGTTTTTTTTAGCATTTTTTTTCACAATGAAAATACCAAAGAAAGCTATTTATAAGAATCTAGGTGGGAAATTGCCCTACTACCCTTAGAAAATTAGAACAAGGCTCCCTCAAATGGTTCATTGTAGATTGTTTTGGGTACCCAACTGAATGACCGTATCTCAAACAGTAAGCTGTTCGAAAAACGTGGTTCTATCCCACTTTCTAGGGCTATAATGGGAGAAAGGTTGAGATTGATAGGAAACATTTTGTGGATAAAGGTCGACAGATTGCCAAAGATCGTCCATGTCATCCAATCATATACTAGCAGAGTTGTTAGTAGTAGTAATACGAGGGCTATTCAGAAAGTAGGGAACGTTTTGTAATAAAACAAAAACTGGATACAGGAAAAATATTTTATTATATACATCCGAAAGAGTGACTAAATTAAGGCACTTATCGTAGCGGTGGACAGGCTTTGAAATTCCTTCGTCATAGAAATTCGCCGCCTGTGATCTCAGCCACTCAGTGACGCACGCCCGGAGCTCGTCATCAAAACGCTGTGTCACTAGCCAGTTCTTCATCTTCGGCAACAAGCGAAAACCACTCGGTGCTAGGTCGGTACTGTAGGGTGGATGTGGGGAAATCTCCCATTTGAATGAGTCAAGAAGTTCTGCAGTTTGATTTGCTGTGTGAGGTCGGGCATTGTCATGAAAAAAACAAATTTTTGACGATAACTTTCCTCGGCGCTTGTTTTGCTCTGCTCGTCTAAGCTTGCGCAATGTTTAGCAGTACCGATCAGAGTTGATTGTTGCACCACGCTCGAGAAGGTTAATAAGCAGCACACCTTGCCTATCTAAAAAAAACAGTAGCCATAATCTTCCTCGCTGACAAGGTATGTAAATTTTTTTTTGTTTTTTGGGGGGAACTTGTGTGCCCCCCCTCCATGGACTGTAATTTTGTCTCGCAATTGACGTGCTTCACCCACGTCTCGTCACCCGCTACGATTCGATCCAGTAAAAAATCACCATGTGTGTGGTAGGCATCAAGAAATGTTAAGGGTGCTCCCATTCACTAACCTTTGTGGAGGTCTGTAAGCATTTATGGCATCCATCTTGCACAAAATTTATGGTAGCCACGCTTGTGAGTTGCTATTTCAAACAATAAAGTCCGTGAAACTTGTGGGAAGCAAAGCGAAAGCTCCGTTATTGTGAAGCGACGGTTTTCACGAATCTTCTCATCAACTTTGGCAACAAGATCGTCTGTCACAATGCTCGGGCGTCCATTCCTCTCTTCATCACGCACGTTGGTTCGGCCATTTTTTAACCGGATACACCATTTTCGTACTGAAATTTCATTCATTACGTCGTTGCCATACACTTCACACAGTTGCCGATGAATTTCTATCGGTTTTACCGCACTTCACAACTGGCGGGATTTGAAATTGCAGCGTACATTCTAAATTGGAATATTGGGAAAACGGGCAGTGCGGAGATGTTTTCGTTCTCACGGCTGGATGCCGATTGAAGCTACGAGCACGCGCATGCCAAAACATACGTGATCGCCGCGTGTCTAGCGGCAACAGACGGAAACGTTCCCTAGTTTCTGGATAGCCCTCGTATATCGATGTATCAGCGTTTTCTAACGCATCGAAAATTTTAAAGGAATTTGGGAGAAGAGGTTCGAAGATAGGGAAAACGCTGAAGCTCTATCTAGGCCTACTTGACAAAGACAGTCAGGCATGATAGTCAACTCGCCTTTAAACTAAAACTATTCGGGTTTATGATAGGTGAATATATCTTGGTAAAGCCAGCGTTTTGTGACTATATTAAATAATTTACTATAGTCACTATTAACAAATATATTATTTAAGCGATATTAAAAAGTCAAATTAACCACATTAATCACAATTTAGGTGATCAATATAATAATATACATTAAGAAAGCCTATTGTAGCCTAGAACGCAGCTAATCACAACTGTAAGCCATTTTTTCAGTACCTTGGTATCCGGAAGAGGATTTTGTATTGGAAAATCTGCTAATAACAAAGATAAAGATTTCTTTATGCTCTCCTCCTTTCCTCGAAGTGGTACAAGTTTACTTAGGTTCTAAAACTAAGTGAATTATTGCACCACCTACAAAAAATTACAAAAAACAACTTCAAAACTTCACTTTAACCAAACTTTACCCTTCTTTTATTTACCCTTCTTTTTTTCTCTGCCTCTCCTCGAAGTGGTACAAGCTTCTCTACTTTCCAAAATCAACTGAATGCTTTTGCACACCAACCAAACTTACAAAAAAAACAAGTTCAAAGATTTACCACAAAAAAAAAAAAATTCTTTTCAAAAACTTTACCCTTAGAACTTCAGTTAACAGCTTTACCCACACTTAACCTTTCTATCATTATTTTCCCCTCTCTCTTTTTTTACTTGACAAAAACTAGACCTAATTTTGTACCGTCTACACTTACAAACAAACAAATTCAAAAAGCTTACTAATTAAAAAAAAGCTTTAAGTGACTTTTTCTAAAACTTCAAACGTTACAGATTTGAGCAGTGAATATTTAACACATTTCATTTTAAGGTACTTTACAACCAATTACCAACAACCAATACCGTACAACATTTGCCAAGCCATTTTGAACGGTGTCCTTACCCCATAACTTTAATACGACCAATATCTTGCAGATCAAAATGTAATAGTTAAAACTGAAAGAAAATACATCAGTAGGTTTACCATTTTAACCAAAGATCATATCGTCCATTACCCTTCTGAGAAATGTTTATCGAAAATATTTTGGCACGGCCATAAATTTAAATGAAATATAAGAAAACATGGGTTTAGAGATTTTAGAGGCAGGTACACCTAAAGCCACAAGTTCCACGACGGTAAATGATTACAAATATTCCACAAAAAAAAATGTTCGCTTAAAAATCCCTCTGTCCACCTTATGCTTCCTTCCTCCCATTATACCCAAGATTATGATTCATGCAAATAATTTTTTTTTCCGAATTTGGTATAAACAAACTAAAAACTAAATAACAATTCGTAACAAATCCACCTTTACCTTCCAAATAATTTTTTTATTCCTTTGTTTTTACTAGCACTTCCGTTTGGCGAAAGATTCGGGGTTGTCAAGCTGTCAGGACTAAGGGGGCTGAGGTCCCCAGTTGCTCTATCGTTGTCATCGTCTCGTTCAGTTTCAGCTAGAATACAATAGAACCCTTAACAATATTTAAATGCCATGGTTTACTAAGCAAATAGTAAAAAAAAGGAGAATATAATCATTGCTAAAAAAGAAGCTTATTGGTAATAATAAACCAGCTTAAATTGTTTTGCAGATACATCATGAAGATTTTATAGCAGAT
This sequence comes from Artemia sp. Qi Xiang Cuo, assembly GCF_049724085.1. NCBI lineage: Eukaryota > Metazoa > Arthropoda > Branchiopoda > Anostraca > Artemiidae > Artemia > Artemia sp. Qi Xiang Cuo. Next base: position 23,395,343 of record NC_142795.1, read on the forward strand.
TGCAATAGTTCTTTAAGTCTATAGAAAGAGTAGGGGCTATACACTTTGGCATAAAATGATTAAGTCTAGGGGGCATACAAAAAAAGGCGGAATTACTATCAATAGGGTAATAGGAACCGTTTTCTTGAACCCTGAAAGAGTTATATTGAAGACTTTTTAGAAAGTTGAAAACTGTCTCAGAAGCTTATTATCTAGAAGTTTTCATGAAACTTGGAGCAATATTCGATAAAAAAAAGTTCAGGAATGCTCCGTCGTGGAGCCCTCTTCCATCAAGACAGCGCTCCAACACATTCTTCACGTGTTACAAAAGTGGGTTTGAGAGAATCTCGGTGGATATTACTGCGACACCTATCTCATACCGTAGATCTAGCCCCATCTGATCTTTTTTTATTCTTAAAATCAAAGAACAGTTCAAGGTGTCCATTTTAATAGCACTAATGAAGAAAAGGACGGAGCAAAATTATGGCTCACAAAGTGTCTCTAAATTTCGTCGAAACCGGTCGGAATAGATGGAAATGCCGCCAGAAGAAGTGCATGAACCTTGATGGATGTTTCGTTGAAAAGTTGAATAGAAAAATTAATTGTAACAGAAAATTTGATAATAATAATAAAAAAATCCCCTTTTTTACAATACCCTTTGTATTTGTTTAACTACTCCTTTTCCAAGGTTTTCCTGACATTCCCAAAGAGAATAGGAAGCGTACAATAGAAGAAACTATTTCCTGTGAGAAAAAATGAACACAACCAGCGTCATCTAGTTTCACAGAGAAAAATCATAAAGATAACTGAGAAAAAACTAAACAAAAATACTCTCTGTTTTTTTTTCCATTTTACTTCACATTGGAAAGAAGATGAAAGAACCATTTTGCCAAACAGGCACAAACAGTATGCCTGTGTGTATTTTTTTCACTACCCAGTGTCCTACAAACTGACCTAACCTTAAACAATTCATAATCGATAAAAATTTGTTAACAGTTTGTTGCATCATTTGCGCTTTACTGGAAACTATATGTCTTGAACAGTCCTTAGAAAGAAAAGACGAAATCAAACTGAATATTTTATACATAGTGATAGTATTTGCCGAAAGCTCTTCAGCTCTAGATCTTACTTCACTGTAATTTTTGTTTTCAATGTCGTAATAAGTACGTAAGAAAATAGTTTTAAAATAATTTGTTTTCAGTAAAGCACCAACGATGCAGAAGGCTTTAGACTTTTACAGTTACAGAAGGGGGCAGTAGCCAAGCTCTTGTTTGTAGTAATTTTTATTTGTTTTAAGTTGGAAATATTTGTGATATAATTTGTTTTCAGTAAAGCACCAACGATGCAGAAGGCTTTAGACTTCAATTCAATTCAAGTTTTACTCGTTTTAAGATTTGTTTATTCATATTATATATTATCTAAGATTTAACAAAAATAAGAAGTCAACAAAAAAAATAACCACCTACTATCAGAGAATTTTGTAGTTGGATTTGTGTTAGTTTCAGTCTTTAATTGAAATTCACATTTTCATAAATCAAAAGTAAACATTTGAGTTAGAATTTCAGCTTGATTAAGCTATGACTATTTCTAGTTCAAATGGGTACCACTAAAATGTCAGAGGCATTTTCATCAGCTTCCCATACTTTTCGATTACTCCTTGAAAACCAAAGGAAGGGCAATAATTTCCTAAACCACACTACTTTTCCATTTACAGAATTTAACAGAAAGAAAAATGAGTAGGCTATAACCTAAATAAAACAGTGAGAAAAAAAGAAGAAAACAACAAACTTTAAATAATAAAAATCCGAATATCTCGACTCAACGTCCGGGAGCCTTAATCAACAAAAAAAAAAAGTTAAATGAAATTAAACCCAAATATAAAGAAAAAGACAAACCAAACAAATAAACCAAACTCAGGGCTATGACCTTGAGTTTTATGTAAATTCTTTCCAAAAATATAGTATTTCATTTTTGCTACAAATTGCTCATTTTATGACTAAAAAGTTCAGGGCATCAGTTATAGTAGTATATGCCCCTGTAGAACCGACATACGGAGATACTAGTGACTGAGATGAACTTTACTTACAGTTACAGGATGAAACAGACAGGGTCCCAGGTATAAATATGATGTTTTTATTAGGAGGTTTTAACGCCCATGTCGGTAGAAATAGGGATAGATGGTATCCTAGCCAAGGTAAATTTGGTGTAGGAAAGGAAGACATAAATGGATACAGACTTTTGCAATTTTGAAGGTATAACAATCTAATTGTAACCAATACAGTGTTTGGTCATAAAATAGCCCATAGGTTAACGTGGTATTTACGCTATGGTAAGACAAGAAACCTTATTGATCATGATATAGTAAGCTGAAGACAGGGAGGATCAAAAGAAGATACAAGGGTGTATATGAGTACTGTTATTCATGTTAAAAGTAAAGATCACCATCTAGCATTGTCGAGGGTTAATCTAAAGCTGAAATTCAGGTAGGGTAGTTACCTCCCAAGAAGTTATGATGCTGGTAGACTCCAGAATGATAATTTGAGAGTAAATTTTCAGGAACAGTTGAATACTAAACTGGACAGTTTAAATTTGACAATGTAGAAGATGAATGGAATGATTTTAGGAAAACAATTGTGAAGTTGCTGATGGTGTATTAGCAAAGAAAGTTAGGAGCGCAGCTAAGAATATTAGTGAAAAACCTTTACGTTTAACAGAGAGGAGAAGGGGCTTGTACAGGAACTATCTGAGTGATAGATCGTGTGAAAACAAGAGGAATGTACAGAAAGTGGAAAAAACATTAAAATATGAACTAAGGACGTGTGAAGTGGAGGTCACGGATAAAATTGCCGAGGATCTGGAAGGTGCAACTAGACGGGATAATAATAAAATATTGTACTGGCATGTTCATAAATTGAGAGGGAGTAGTCAATCCGGACTTGTCCCAGTTAAAGATAGAAACGGGGCCAAAATTAGTGATAAAGAAAGAATTAAAGAGAGATGGGCAGAAGATTTTGGGAATGTGCTAAACCGAGATAGAGTTGCAGGAAAAGATATAGAGGAAAAAGGGAGAAAGTTTGTGATAACTTGGATGTGAAGGAAGATTTGTTTTGTGAGGAAGAATTGGCGACAGTAATAACAAGATTAAAACGAATAAGACACCAGGTGCTGATACTGTGGTAAATGAGTTTCTTAAATATGGTGACTCTGAGCTTAGAAATAAATTACTGAAGATTATGAAAATGATGTTTGAAAAAGCGGAGGTACCTAGCGATTTTAGGAAAACTAATTAAACCACTATATAAGAAAGGTGATAAGAGTGATTGTGGAAATTATCGAGTCATTAGTCTTGTCTCTGTAAGTGGCACATCACTTAGTAATAAGATACTTTTTAGACTGAGAGATGCTGTAGACAAAGTGATAATAGAAGAACAGTGCGGTTTTAGAAGGGGCAGAGAAGGTTGTGACCAAATTTTCACGCTTAGGTTAACAATTGATAAGTGCCAAAGTGATCAAACACCTTTGGTTCTCAGTTTTATAGATTATCAGCAAGTTTTCGATTCTATTGGTAAAAGAGCTTTAGAAAAGGTCTTATTCTTGTATGGTATACCAAACAAATACATTAAAGTGACTAGTGCTATGTAAAGAACTAACACTGCGGCTGAAAATAAGGTTAGCAGCTGGTTTCGTATTAAATCAGGAATTAGTCAAAGGTTGCGTTCTACCCCCCTTTAGATGGATCATTTTGATAGACTTTGTATCAAGGAACACAAGAAAGGCTGGGAGAACACAGAATCAAATGGGGAGGAAACACTTTCCTGGACTTAGATTATGCTGATGATGCTAACATCCGAGATGAAAGCGTGAGGAAAATGAATGAACTCTTAGAGGCTTTGCGAGTTCAGGGTTCTAGAATAGGTTTAAAAATTAATGCTAAGAAGAATAAGTCACTAAGGCTAGGAATAAGTAAAGTTCAAAAGGTGATGTTGGGTAACGAAAAAATTGAGCAGGTGAGCAGCTTCACTTCCTTGGTAGTATTATTAGTAAAGACGATAGGAGTAGTGAAGATGTTAAAATTAGAATAGCGAAGGCTCAGGGTCTTTTTTTCACAGTTGAAAAGATTTTGGAAGAATAGGAAGACAAGTCTGCAAACCAAGATTAAAACATTGGAAGCTATAGGGATGACAGTGGTGAAATATGGTTCTGAAGCATGAGCGCTCCGAAAAGCTGATGAGGATTAGCTAGACTATTTTTTTCCAGAAAAATTGCCTACAGATTGTTCTGGGTACCCGGCTAACTGACCGTATTTCAAACAGTAGGCTGTGCAGAAAGTGCTGTTCAGTGCTTTCTAGTTAAAATGCTTTCTAGGGCTATAATGAGAGAAAGGTTGAGATGGCTTGTGCACGTTCTGAGATGAAGGATGACAGATTGCCAAAGATTGTCCTTTTGGGCCAGCCGTCTAGGGCTAAACAGAAAGTAGGTCGACCACGTTTAGGGTGGGAGGATGTCACAAAGTAAGATTTAAGGGAAATAGGAACTTCCTGGGAGGGTGTAAAGATGGAGGCTTTGAATCGATTGGGATGGAGGAGGAGCGTGCGTAGGTGCATTGGCCTCAGGTGACTTGATGCTGCGGTGAGTTGTTAGTAGCTCGTAGTAGTAGTACTAGATCTCATGGCCAATCTGAAATTATACATGACACAATTTAGTGTGCCAGAGACAATCCTTTGTCATTTATATGTGCTTATTCAGGGTTTTATAGTGATTGCAGTATTTTGGAGGTGATTATGATGTATGTTTTATTTATTTTTTTGTTGTTTTTTTTGTCGTTTTTCTTCATATGTTGCGCTTAATTTAATCTAATTTTTTCGTTGATAAAGGCTTCCGGGCGTGGAGTCAAAATATTCGGATCTTTATTATTTAAAGTTTTTTTTTTTGGCTTTGTTCCAGTGTTTCATTTAAATTATACCCGTTTTTCTCTCTCATAAATTCTGTCAAAGGAAGCACACAACCCCTTTCTCAAACTCGTCATGACTTAATAAGGTACCTACTAATTTTGATTAAATAATAACAAAAAATATACACATAGGAACTCTGCTTAAAAAATTGAACAGCAAAATAATATTTCCCCTTTTCTTGAAACGGAATATCTTGAATATTTTTTGATGACTTATTTTTCTTCTTCAAAACTCAGTTCAAAATTTAATAAGGATGTCTTAAACATATTATAAATATATTTACTGTAAGACTAAAAAAAGAAAAAAAAACTATTGTATACAAGAATTAAATAAAACGTTGCTATTTAACACACAAACCAGAGCTAACACCTGAACTACTTCAACCATCCAACTGACCAAATTAAAGCTAGTTAGGGTAATATATGTATAAAAAATAACCGTATCTTTAAATAAAAGGATGAACAGAGGAAAGACCTCTTTGTCCTAGAAAAATCACGCCTTAAAAAACCAGCATTTGAAACATAGTGGTTATGAAGGTAGAGATAAGATAATCAAAATTATGAATATTTCTTTTAATATAGTAAAAGACCAAGCAATTTTATGATAACTTATTTAAGCTTTTTTATAAGAGGGGTGGTAAGAGTAAACTTAGTAATTATGGAGGCATTCGGTTCATTTCTTTAGGAAAGGAATTGCTGAGCATGATGACAATTGTTAGACTAAGAGATACTGCAGACAAAATTTAAAGAGATAAAAAATGTGGCTTTAGAAAAGGAAGAGGTTCCGTTGACCCAATTTTAACGCTTAGACTAATAATTCATGCATAAGTTCGACAAAAACACCACAGCTGGCATATCATGCACCAAAATATATGGGTTTTCTTTTATATTGCGAAGCATCTTGATTTCCTTCCCTTTCTTTCACAACTGTTATTTAGTAAAATTATTTTTGAATTTCAACATTTGTACATCCTATTTAGCTGAGCCAACTAAGCCATGCACAAGGTCGACGAAAATTCAAAAATAGGTCAATTACACAAAAATTATCTGAATTATGCTCGTTTTATTTATAAACAATAATCCACAGATAACTTAGACGTTTAAAACATGTTTTGTTTTCACCCAAGACGTACTATTTCTTTCTCTCTTTTTCTGCAATGTGCTATTTGGTATAATTGTTCTTATAATTCAAGCTTTGTGCATTCTGTTAGAAAACGGTAATAAATCTTTTCCCTTGCATAATATAGACCATGGGTCGGCAATTTGTTGTCATAAAAGGGCCAAAATTTTACGGGGGAATATTGCGCGGGCCCCACTTAGTTCATGTGTCATTACACTGTAATGTAATATTGAACGTATGGCGCAATAATTAGAGTATATCTACAATATCTATATACAAATATTTTAGGTTCAAAAATAAAACCCTTAGTATATATTTTTTCGACATTTATTGTAGTTAATGCAATCACTAAGATTTTTGTTGTTGTATTTGACCAGCATTTTTTTTCATTAGCTTGCTTTTTCGTATGTCCGATAACCGAGAATAGTGTTTTTTTTTTCGATTATTCAGAATTGAAAAAGTTTGCTCACAAATGTATGTTCTACCAAACATAGTGATTAGTTCCTGAGCAAACCTTTTTAGCTCCTTATAGTATTCAGAAGGTAAATCTATCACACTAATTTGCAAATTACTTGGTACATTACTGATATCAACTGCGAAGAGGTCTCGAAAATATCCATCTTATAGTACAAGCAAACTAGCCAAAAATATGGGTTGACCCCAAACAAATTGCAACAGAAATGATTTGCACACCATTTTGTAGAGAGAAAAAAAGTTCAACAACATATCCAAAGTCGTACAATCTAGGGTGACGCAAAATTATTTTTTTTTTGTTTTTCGTGTAAATTTTTTCAGTTTTTTCCAAAAAAAAAGAACTATCGGTAAATGTTCGTTTTACTGTATATGAAGTACCGTCCCGATGTAAAATGAAGAGCTGAGCCCGAAAATGAAAGCAAATTTGGTGTACAATGTACCAGAAAAAATTTCATATTCATCAATATGTGATTTTACCATTCTCAGCATTGTGACCTCTTTTTCACCATACTATCAGAAGGCAACTATTCGGACATAAGATGATGAGTTGAGTCCAAAAATCAAATTAACCTGATGTAGTGTCTACTAGATAACCCGTTTTATATTCATTAATATGCATTTTTTATTTTCATTTGACATGTTCTTTTCAGCACTTATTGTCCGCCAATTCGTCGATTGTAGGTAAAAATAAAAATAAAAAAATAAGTGGGCAGATAAATTATGGTTGGCTCGTTTAGAACACCAGTTAACGCACAGAAGGCAGCTAAACCACTTTCATTACCTTTGTAGGCAATAAATTATATCAACGTTACGTCCCACGCTTTGTCCAAGTATTTCTCGGATAAAGCCATAAGCTAAAAGTGACAATTGAAAATTACCCCATTTATCATTTATTAATTCAAGTTAAAATCCCCTGTTTGATATCTTGCCATCTAATATACAAAAAAGTCATTCGATATATCCGCCACCTAACAAGCTAAAAAAGTTACACTGCGAATGTTTATCAAGTTTCAGTTCACCGTTTATCAAGCCTTCCAGAATGGAATGCATGTGATCAGACGTTCTGATAGATTCTGGGCTGGGCTCTTCACGAGTCTTGTCATTGAGCAAGAGCTCATGCGTTGTCTTAAAACGGCTGGTGGTCTTACCGATGGAAGTGGTATGACAGAGGTTCAAAGGTCTTTATGGGTTGTCTTGACCAGTCTGCTTTGCATTAAATTTTCTGATGGAGGGTATGTCACAGGTTTTCTATGGAACTAGTGAACCACATAAGGAAACGCCCGAGCCGAGACAGCTAAGAGACTGTAAAGAGACCCAGATCGTTATCGATTTCCTAGAAAAAGGATCACCATTATGGCATTAATGGGGATCTTCAACTAAGAACCATCACCAACATCCTGACAGTCTACGAACCTGCCAACGTTGATTCTGCTAGAGATTTAGGCCTAAAAGCATTGACTCCATGTCTAGAAAGCTGGTCGCTGATTTTGTGTTTTGACGAAAACAACAGGCAGTTCAAATTACTACAAACCAAATTCTAGATGAAGATTGCAAAAGACAGGACATCACTCTCATTTTTCAGGGGTTCATCAGGCTAGCAAACAGGATCAATTTCACGGATTTTGAGTACTTTCAACATGAACTGTATTCCTACCCGGCATCACTTTTTGACATTTCTTTCTTGCTCCGGTTTCCGAACAAGCCAGAGTTTGCTAAGGCTATAGCAGAGGATTGCAATCTTGAGGAGCGCTCTACTCCCATTCCCAAGGGCAATCGATATATCATCGACGGTGGAGCTCTTCTGCACAGAATTCCATGGGCCAAAAATGAACGATACTCCGAAATCCTTGACTATTATGCTACTTATATGACCCAAAAGTATCCATCTGCCTCTATTGTTTTTGACGGCTACGATAGCGGAGCTACCATAAAGGATATGACCCAGTCAAAGAGAAGTCGTGTAATCGGCCGTGAGATCTTTTTCACAGCAGATATGCAGCTGAAGGTAAAAAGGATGAGTTCTTGTCCTGCAATAAAAACAAGGCCAAGTTTATCTGCGCGTCACCTTAATTTATATTTTCAAGGAAAAATTTCAGTCTCACATGCTAAGTGGTGCTCCGGCAAGTTGATTGGATCAATCAGGATCTGTTTTCGAAATATATTCATCACCTCAAGGATAAATTCACATGCATCTCAGGAGAGCTCCCAAGCTTCTAATCTGAGATATCTATGACTCACATCTCCTTAAAAGTTGTCCAGTTTATAAAAGCTTCAGGCATCACGCTATACATCAGCCACAATCTCTAGCTGTTAGATGTTAGTGTGTACTTTCTCTTCAAGTGCCAATACAACAAACCTCCAAATAACTGGCTGCTGTCTAATCCTGGGAAGACTTTGACATTATATGACACTAATTCTTTTGTTAGATGAAGTTTTCCTCTATTATTCACCCCAAATAACATCATGAAGGGGTTTGAAAAAAAAAAATAATATGGCTGTATAATCCTGAAATCTTCACCGAAGAATATTTTCTCACCTTTTTTTTTATTAAGGACAGACCTGATTCCCCTGTTCCTGATGGATCTACCCCAATTAAGTAAGTAAGTATGACGGCACCAGACCCTTAAGGTCCAAACCGGTGGTGCTGATCTCCGTTTCGTTGCCCTTCAGCCAGGAGTGCAATGGGGGGTTGGGGGCCAGCCATCCTGTGCTTTTGCACACCCTTCCTGCTTACCTTCCCCAGATTTCTCCAGCTACCCATTTAGAGGTGTGTTGACTCTGGTTGAGCTTACAGAGTCACGCCACTGACCCCCGTCCCGAACCAAATAACTGACTACTCCAGGGATCGAACACGTGTCCCAATTAGTCCCGATTAAAATCCCTGCCCCAATTAGTCTTGAATGCAAACCTGAAGACCCTGAGCCTGAGGTGAACAATGAAGAAGCTCAGAGTTCATCTGCTCCTGTTTCAAACCGAGAGTCAGTTATGCCTGAACAAGTAAGTCCATTCCCCAAAGCAAAGTCACGCGTTACCCAAAACAGTCAAAGACGTAAGAAAGGAACTTCAAAAGTTCTGACGATGCCCCGTCAAATTTCAGCTTTAAAAAGAAGAAAAGAAAATTGCAAGAAAACAGTAGAAGAAGCTGGTATAAATTTTGTTTGGCAAAATACAAAATGAAAAATGCATTAATACAACTTCAAATTGAGTTTGAAAACCAGTTTTCTGATTTCAAAAAGATCTCACGTAATCACAGTTTATATAATTAGGCAGTAAGTTTACCGCAGATGATTTCTGGCTCTTCATTCTCGGTACGAACAAAAAGCTCCTCCCACTTATTTCTGCACTTATGGGTTAGTGGTGTGCGTCAATCAATGAGAAATGGTTACAAAGTGCATTATTCGTAATTCCGAAAGCAGAAAAAAACTTGGTGAACCGGCCAAGTGTTTTACAAGTGTCCCATGTCACAGGTATGACTTAATTTATTTACAAATTATGACTTAATCTATTATTTAGACACAGTGGACTCAACTGATTGGCCTATGTAGGATTTTATAAAAAAGGGGTCGGGGGGTTGATGAAATTTGTGAAAATAAGGAAATTTTATCTTCTTCTAATAACTGGTGGAATAGGTGTGATGGTTTCAGAGGCGGATCCAGGATTTTTTTTAGGGGGGGGCGAGAAATAGGTTGATCCGATAAACTTACGTTAGGATCAAGTTCAATTAATGCAAACTTGCGTTAATTAGGTAAATTACACTACTTTAGACTACATTAGGGGTGGGGAGCCCCTCGCCCCCCCCTCTGGATCCGCCACTGCATGGTTTATCTTTTTTTTTCGCGTCGTGATATTTATTTTCTATGATATTTATTTTCTAGATAAGACTAGTTTCGTTTTCAATCAACGTTTTCGTATGAAATGGGCAGACCTTTCCTGAACTTTAAACAATAAACAGCTCTGTTTGAAAATCTTTGCACTTTGTGAATTGAGATAGCGATAAGGGTTTCTGATTGAGACGAATTTTAGGACTTGGATTCTAATTATTGGTTGCTGTGGTAAAAGTTGCCACAATAGCCCTATCCAAGAAAATACTAAACGTCTGTTAAGAAGTGTTTTTCGTATAATTCTTAGGGAGTTTTCAGAACATTGATAAAGCTTTTAAAACTGAAATATCAATGCGGAGCACCAAATATCATAATCAAATGTCATCGCTTTATGGCATTGTTCAAATAAAACTTATTTTTAACTTGATTATCATTGTAAATTCATTCTTTGTCTTTCTTTCCATTCGTAAACCAATGTTATATTTACCATTTGCATTATTACAGCCCACTATATATACATTTATATAAATTTATATGCAGTGTTACAGCCATACCAATTATTCTCCTTTCCTTTTTTATTCTATAATAATAATTTCTGGTCGTTTTGAGTTTGAGTTTATTGTAGGCTTATATATATATATATATATATATATATATATATATATATATATATATATATATATATATATATATATATAAACTTTCTCAAATAATTTCTGAGACCACACTGGCTAATCATGATAAAACGAAACAATAGTAAAAAAAAGAGAAAAACGAGGATTTTACAAGCCAGTGAAAAATATGGACTAAAATGCAAATATTTCGGTCAAGAACTCCGCTTGACCGTCCTCAGTGCAAGATAATAACATTAAAATTACTAATAAAATCCAAGGATACTATAAAAAATTTCAAACCTTAAAACAAAGCACAACTAAAATTTGAAGACCCTCTCTACGTAACGGTGAAAGGGTAACCGATTGAAAAAATACAGTGCTGAATGGGAATTCAATTTTTTAATTTATACAGAGCATTTTTAAAAGCTAATCGCTTTCCTTGACCGAAATATTTGCATTTTAGTCCATATTTTTCACTGGCTTGTATAATCCTCGTTTTTCTCCTTTTTTTACTATTGTTTCGTTTTAATTTTTTCAAAATGCCTTTGAAACCGACTTGAGACTTCGAAACCTATTTTTAATTCCTAAAGACATCTAATAATAACATTGCATTACTAATTACCGATTTTCATGTATGTATTGGAATAAATTAATTTAAAATTAGTTTCTTCAAAATTAGTGTTCCAACGTTGAAGCCAAGTTTCGCGTTCAAGAGAGATCTGACTTGTCTACCCGTGAAAAGATCTAATGTCGCTTATGTTTATATCGGTTTATACATTCTCTGGAGCAATCGCACCTCCGTCCGGGTTTTATAACGGGTGAGATTGGGAAAGATCATACTTCTATTATATATACTGTGCACGTAATAGTACAGGCAAACTAGAGTTTGACTCCAAACGAATTGCAACAGAAATGATTTTTACACCATGTTATAGAGAAATAAACTGAACAACATGTCCAAAGTTGCACATTTTAGGTCGACGCAAAAATAGTTTGTTTTTTTTTGCTTTTCATGTCAATTTTTTCAGGTTTTTTTTTTTTTGAAAAAATTAAATGTCGGTAAATTTTCGTTTTTCTGCATATAAAGTACCGTCCCGATGTAAAATGAAGAGCCGAGCCCGAAAATGAAAGCAAATTTGATGTACAATGTACAAGAAGAAAGTTTCATAATCATCAATATAGGATTTTACCCTTCTCATCGTTGTGACCTCTTTTCCACCATGCTATCAGAAGGCAACTGTTCTGACGTAAAATGGTGAGCTGTGCCCAAAAATCAAATTAGCCTGATGTAATGTCTACTAGAATACCCCTTTCATATTCATCAATATGCACTTTTTCATTTTCATCAGACATGTTTCTTCTAGGACTTATTGTCCACCAATTCGTCGATTGTTGGTAAAAACAAGTTGCAACAGAAATGATTTTTACACCATGTTGTAGAGAAAAAAAAAAGCTGAACAACATTTCCAAAGTTGCATATTCTAGGTCGACACAAAACTAGTTTTTTTTTTGCTTAGTTAAAAGCAGTCACAGTTGGGAAAAGTCACAATAGCAGTTGTAATAATTGCATAAGCAGCAGTTTCAGTAGACTTCAAAGATTCAATTTATTTTTTTCAGCTGTTCCTCAGATATTGTTCATATGTCCTTTTTACAGCCTGCATGCATAGAATGCATTTTGATTTTGTTCAATATACACTGCAATGTCTTCTGAGTTTCATCTTTATGCCCTTAGCCATCCCAGATATATTGCAGATAAGCCATTGTAACATCTATATTTAGTTACAAATCCTCCTAGTATGTCGCAATATGCCCTTATGACAAACTTGGATGAACATAGTGTTTTTTGATTTAGTTCAACATCCCCAATAATATTCTAAGAAAGTTCCAACGTATCCCCCCTTTTTTCTTGGGATATTGCACACACACCCTCTTGAAAATCTGGATATGTATTTTACCTTTTAATTTACAGTACTTATGCATTATACCAAACGCTATCGAGAATGTTGCTGAATGTAAGATCTCAGAAAACCGGTTTCACAGCCACAAAGACAAATGATGAGTGACAGAATAAATTTGACTTGCACAATTTGGGCTATATATTTGCACATTAGGGGGTGAGGGTAAAGTTAGGGTACTTTACCCCCCCCCTCCCTCCCTAATGTGCAAATATATCCCAAGTTCTATTATTAAATAAACTAAAGTATTATATTTTCATCTTTTTTTGTATATTTCATTATGATTAAGCTAACTTCACTTCTTGAGCGTGTTTGATATAATATACAAGTACTTGATTTAGTCTTACTCCCCCTAGATTCATGAAAGTTGAAACTTGATACCGTATTCTGTTCCTGTGAGATTGTATCTATGCTCCTTTGACAAACTGGAAGTACTTAAACCTTTTGAAGAAATTACCTTCAGAAGAAGAAAAAATTACCCTCGATTATGTGAATGGGTGTCATCTGTTATATATTGGGATATGTCCCAGTGTGTGCCATGTTTTCCTGTCCCACTATATACCAGATGACACCCATCTAAAATAATAAAGCGTTATGCTTTTTTTTTCTCCTGAATATATTACCACAAGATGGCCACATAGCATGACCAGACAATTTGGCTTTCCTTTGGTACCACAAGCACCAAATTTTACTGAACTAAAGAAGAATAAACAAAGAGAATGTAAAGGCAAAATATTTTTTTTTGGGGGGAAGGAGTGTTTCCAAAACTTTGAGGTAGGTTTACTCAAAAACAAGAATATAATATAAATGTAACATAAAAAATGTATGCATGGTTGAACATCAAACTAACTAAGCTAGATGGCGTTTACGGATTTTTTTAGAATGCTAGATGACGCCCCCTTTCACTCCGTTGTGCATTGGTATGATGCGTAATATGGTCCGCAGGTGAGTTGCGGCAAGGATCTAGCGGGCCGCATGTGGCCCACGGGTTACCGACTCATGATATAGATAAACCATGTTCATAGACTACCTAGGTTACTCTTTGCTCAACCTTCTCAATAGTCTCAGTTGAAAATACGATAAAGCAACTGAAAAAGTAGGGAAAAGAGATATTTAGGTCCTAAGTCACCACTGAATTAAAGTTTAAATAATTTGGATAAGAATAATTTCAACTCCTTGAGAGGAAGAGAGTTGTAAAACATAGCTTATCGATCTGTAGGCCATATTTCAACCTTACGATGGAAATCTTTTTGATTCGTCCCTGTCGGCCACTTCATCTAAGGCCAAACGAAAAGCAGGTCGTCCCCCACTGAGGTGGGGGATGTTGTAAAGAAAGATTTAAGGTAAATAGGAAGGTGTAAAGAGGGAAGCTTTGAATAGACTAGGATAGAGGAGGAGCGTGCGTAGCTGTGGTGGCCTCAGGCGACTTGATGCTGCAGTGAGTTGTTAGTAGTAGTAGTAGTATTTCAAACTTTTACCAGGGATAATTTCTCCTGAAAGTCAAATGATGACAAACTGCAAATGCATACAAAACGTCAATTGAAAATTGACGGCATCCTTATCTTAACTTTGTTGTCTCTCATATTTTAGCCTAACTATTAATGCTTCCGACTTTGTTGTTGTTAGAAAATCATTAATTAATGCCCCAAAGTGTTTGAAATGGATAAATAAACTCTTTTAATTAACTAATGTATACAAAAGTAGGTAAAAAGTTGTGAAATACTTTGACAAAGCTGTGGACATGAATGAATGTGAAAGCGATAGTACAGTGTTAGCACAAAATTCAAGATACAGCTAAGATTTTTCATGATACATGCTTAGACATTTTAAATCTTTTTGCCTTCTTTTTGATTCTTTATTTACTCAAATTTTTATGTCGGTTTTATTATCAATTTATTAGTCCGTAATCGAAGGGAAGGTTTCAGTTTGACCAATCTCAGAGGCAATTTAGACCCCCATGTGCAGCTATTCATTTAAGGCCTGGCAAAATATAGATAGATTAAAACTTCCAAAGCAAACAACATACTACCATAAAATCCACCCAAAATTACAAGCTCACAAAGCACCAAACTATTTCTCAGGGGGGGGGGGGGGCATGCATATATACAAAAGACCATCACCTAAGTTGGGGGCTGAGCAGCTTCGTTTATCGACGGATTTAAAGAAATTTAGCCCTTTACCAAATACAACTCCTCGTTTCGGCGTCTGCAACCTACTTCCATCCCTACTGCTAGTTGGCGACAAACTTGTTCGAGGCAGCGTACCACTCATATTTGGAGAAAGATCGACACGCCTGAACGTACTTGCTGGAGGAGTCTAAAATAAAACAAAAAATTAGTGACGCCCTATAATATTTGGCAACGCTGCTTATACAGTACACAGACAAAGAGCATGGGGAAAAGAAACTTAAAAATTTTAGCATGAATTTAATGATAATGGTATGGTAACGGTAAATTTAATGGTAATGGTAAATTTAATTGGAATTAAAAACTTCCAGCGCCAGTAATATTCTCTACAAAAAAGTATCAAGTGTTATAAAATAATAATCAATTATTTAGTGGTGAATCCTTTTATCAGCGTTCTTTTTTTTATACATATTTTCAGATTATAGACAAAAGTTTCTAAAGAGAAACTAGTAACCTGACAGATTAAGAGACGTATAAGAATAAGTTCACTCTAATAACAAGGTTCCATACGCTTAGAAAATAATATTTAAGAAATCGTGTTGGCAGCGCTAGCTGCAAACTAGTAAAGTACGAGCCACGGCCCATGGTAACCAAAAAAAAACGAGTTAAAAAAGAACTTTCACGCGAGAAAAGATTGCCATTTTTAACTGAATCAGGAATTTTAACTATTAGTTATCTAAATTAGTCTTAATGTTAAAATATTATTTTGAAAACAAATTTAAGATAGTTTCCAAAAATAGCCCGAAACCCCTAAAAATAGCTTCGGTGTAAAAAACTAGTTTACCATTAGAAGACCCTGGGCAAAAAACCTTATACTAAAATCTTAAAGTTTCCTGGATTGAATAACAAGGAATATTTCATTTTTTTTTCAGGGGTAGCACTGAATTTCTCTTTTTTTTCTCTGCTGCTAGCGGGGCACGCGAACATCATAAAGAAGTGTTTAAGGGCTTATTTCGAATGAGGTTGCTATATCTGGGTACTTTTGTAATTAAGTAAATACAATATTTAAAATAAATCCATTTTTGGCCTAAAACTGCATCTTTAAAAAACTGTAATGACGTCATAATTATAGCTTACAACCATAAATGAAGTTTAAGTTAAAAACAATATGATGAAGTTAGCAACAAGGGTTTCTCCTTTACCATATCCAGCTAAGAAAAAGCCAAAAACGTTCTCCTGTGTGTCATATTTTTAAAACTAAAGCTAATGTTCAAATATACATAATTCGAACTATTTAATTTAATACAAATGGGACATTTTCTTGGCTTTCCATCATTTTGCAAGCAGAGTAATCCCAGATTACTTTCCATTCTGTACTGTCATCTTATGTGTGTCCCTCCAAAAGCATGGCCCATATTATATCGAAACCTTTTTGATTTGAAAGGGTTTTAGAGGTTTAAACTGAGCTTTCATTCAAATATGCACGCAACATTCACAATGCATTGTGGGATATTCATCTCTGGTATCAGCCACCTTGTCCAGGATCTTACCCAACAACTTTATTATCGTTTTATTCATCATCAGAAACTTTAGCATGTCCTTCGCTATAAATAACGCTTCGGCTAACACTTCGCTAACGACAATAACGCAACAACGTTATAATCGTTTTATTCATCATCAGAAACTTTAGCATGTCCTTCGCTATAAATAACGCTTTGGCTAACACTTCGCTAACGACAATAACGCAACAACGTTATTATCGTTTTATTCATCATCAGAAACTTTAGCATGTCCTTCGCTATAAATAACGCTTCGGCTAACACTTCGCTAACGACAATAACACAACAACGTTATTATCGTTTTATTCATCATCAGAAACTTTAGCATGTCCTTCGCTATAAATAACGCTTCGGCTAATGTCCGTGTTTTCTTGCGTCCCTGTAATTGTTTTCACAGTTATCCAAATCGTCAAGGTACACTTAACGATTATAGAACAAGAAACCTGCGAGGGTTATCTAGCCATATTACAACGTCAAACATAATCCTTTATCGCTAATCATTAGTTACTACATTATAACCACGGTTGCCACCCCTACTGATTATTATATTGACTAAACAAAAAAAAATCACCGAATCAGCATATAAATCACTAGATTATTGAAGAAAATCACAATATCAATAAAAAGTTCGTTTTTCACCGGGCGGTAGCCCTGAGTACAACAGCTATGGGACTCCTCAGAAGAAAAAGGATCAAAATTCAACTTGCTCTGAAGAAACATTTCCAGATTGGTCGGAGCCGTTACACTCGTAGAGACATAATTTTTTCTTCTGTTTATTTTGCTCTCTTGACACCATAGCGAATGACCTGGTAAACAGTTATCTTAAACTATTAAGCCATCTTTATATTCTTTGTTTAGCAAAGAATATAAAGTCCCTTACTTTGTCCCAATTCTTTAAGAACGACTCTTGAAAAACTATGTTTTTTTAATCAGAACAATAAGAAGCTTTTTTAAAGAACAAAAGAACTTTAGCGTGAACAAGAGGTATTGAAGAGGGGGCAATCCCCTTTATATAAGTAATAATTTCTATTTCTTTTAAGTTTTAATGTTGCTCCTTACTTTCAGTTGAAACAACTTTTTTTTTTAATTTAATCTTCATATTGAGGGAATAAGCATCAAAGGCTCTGAACGGCTTCAGAAGAATAGGAATTGGTTTCAAGGAATAGGAAATTTGTTTATTCCAATCCTCTTGCATTGAGAAGATAATATCCACCAGCCCTCGTAGTAGGCTTCAGAATCAGCAACTTGAATCATGAAAAATATTTCACATGTCTGATTTATATAAAGTAACAAGCATGATAGAGAAGTGACTATACTTGGAGAAGGTATTTATATTGACGTCTTCTAATCAATTTGCAAGGTGTGTTTTTAAGGCAACTAGTGAGATCCTTTGAATTTTATTTTTGTAATCGTCTTAGCGAGTCCTCATGAAATTGCCTTGTAAACGACCTATCTTCTTCAGTGTTTGCCAACGCAAAGATCAATCCTTATAACCACATTGCTTCCGCTCTAAAGTTTCTATAGCCCCTTTGTCAGAAATATCATATCTATGTCCTTAATACCTCATTTATGCTCGCAAGACAAAGTTTAATAGTTTTATCAAAATTTGACTATAGGTTTTAGTTGGTTTTGTAACCAATAAAGTTTTGTGCTTTTTTACCAAGCGACAGTTTTACCACCCGTGGTTGGTTTGTATGGTGTTTACTTGTTCCCAGCAAGCTCATTTAGCTTGTTCAAAAACAACTTGTCAAAATGCTTGGCTACTATTTTGGAAACATAAAGATCCCAGGAATCAGGAACATCGTATCCTGCTTCTTTCCCAAGATTATCCAACATAGCCCCCATTTGAACTCTTAAAGCTTTGTCTATCACGTAAACTGCTTCGTAAACAATGTAGTCATAATGACAGCATTCCATGGTCTTCTTTAACGGTCCAAAGGAAGACGTGGTTATTCGGTCAAGTATGACTCCATCTTCTAGCATAAGGGGATTATTTTTATCAACATAAATTTTATCAACATCCTTTTTATTACATCTGGAATATACCAATGTTTGAATTCTGAAAGTCTTAAACTTCCGCCCTTCAATTCCTTCAAAAAAATGTCAGATATCTTTACTACATCTGTATACTGGGAATGAACATATATTCCATTTATATCCTGTTCAAAGACATCGTCTCCTCCTGCCATATGTGCTGTTTCTTTATTAATATCTGAGGTATGACCTTTGGCGTCATTTGAAATACGAGTTCCTTGAGATTCCATATTCACACGCTTTACAAAAAAAGAGTTGTGGCTTTCAAATAGCAATTTTTATGTGACAGACAAATAATAAATAATTTCAATCATACTTTTTTAGTTTTCTGCGAATCAATACTTTAGACACCAAAATCCGTAGACCCAAAACGTGAAAATATTTTGCTCTTTTCAACTTTTTGCATAAAAAATAATTAAAAGATTGTCTTAGAAAATCTGAGCCAGGGAAAAATAGTAACGACATTTGTCAATCGACTCGGTCAATGATGTTTGACTAAAGGCAATGACGTAAATTTTCAATAGACTGGTGATAAATAAAAACCAATTGTAGCTAATCACCACAGTTTATAGAATAACTATGATTGATAATTCTATAAACTGTGCTAATCACGGACGGAATTCACAATAGACAAGTCAATCATAGGCAGCGCAGCAAAGATGTTGGCACAATGTATTTTTTTTTCTAGACCAGGACACTTCGTATCGAAGGAGTTGTCTTAGAAACTTCGAAAAGGGCTCATTCGATTGGAAATTTGAATGGCTAGTGTTCTTTTTAATAGTCGAAAGTGATTGGAAGGCAACTAAACCCCCCTTCCACGCCCACCATTTCCCCAAACACATCCAATCAAAATTTTGAGATAGCGATTTTCTTCAACGTAGTTGATTTCCACATAGAAATTATGTTTTTGAAATTATGTTTTTCACTCCTCCCACAGCCCCCTCAGGGCAAAGGTTGTAAGTTAAGCCCTGGGGCATAAAAGGTTTTTATAGAAACCATTGTCATAGAAACTTTAAAAAGGGCTCATTCAATTGGAAATTCAAATGGCTAGTGCCTTTTTTAATAGTCGAAAGTGATTGGAAGACAACTAACCCCTCTCTCACGCCCACCTTTTCCCCAAACACATCCTATCAAAATTTTGAGATAGCCATTTTGTTCAGCGTAGATGAAAGTTCTGGAAATTGGGTTTTTAAGGATGACACCCCCCCCCCCCAACACCCCTTAGGGCTAGGGTTGTAAGTTATGCCCTAGGGGCATAGAAGGTTTTTATAGAAAGCGTTGTCACAGAAACTTCAAAAAGGGCTCATTTAATTGGAAATTTAAATGGATAGTGCCCTTTTTAATAGTTGAAAGTGATTGGAGGGTAACTAACCCCCCTCTCACGCCCACCATTTCCCCAAGCATATCCAATCAAAATTTTCAGATAGCCATTTTGTTCAACGTAGTTCAAAATTCCGGAAAGTAGGTCTTTGGGGATGATACTCCCCCAAAGCCCTCAGGGTTAAGGTTGTAATTTATGCCCTGGGGGGCATATAAGGTTTTATATTGAAATCTTTGTCGTATAAACTTAAAAAAGGGCTCATTTGATTGGAAATTCAAAGGGCTAGTGCCCTTTTTAATAGTCGAAAGTGATTGGAGGGCAACTAACCCCTCTTTCACTGTTATTTTGGGCATTTTTATTTTTTAATATAGTTTAAATAAAACACGTTACAGTCAGCATAACTAAAATAAAACATTCCAGTTTTCGAACCTTTGTTATAGTCGAAAGTGATTGGAAGGCAACTAACGCCCCTCTCACGCCCACCTTTTCCCCAAACACATCCTATCAAAATTTTGAGATGGACATTTTGTTCAACGTAGTTGAAAGTTCTGGAAATTAGGAAATTAGTTCTGGAAAAGGACTCATTCAATTGTGAATTGAGAGGGCTAGTGTCCTTATTAATAGTCAAAAAGGATCGGAGGGAGAATGCTCCCCCACGCCCATCGTTTCCCCAAGCACTTCTAATCAACATTTTGATATAGCCATTTTGTTGAACGTAGTTGAAGGGTCTGGAAATCATGTTTTTGAGTATGACAACCCACTCACAGCCCTCAGGGATAATGTTGTAAGTTATGCCCTGGGGACATATATTGTTTTTATAGAAAGTGTTGTCATAAAAACTTCAAAAAGGGCTCTTTCGATTGGAAATTGAGAGGGCTATTGCCCTTTTTAATAGTCGAAAGTAATCGAAGGGTGACTCGTCCCCCCCCCATGCCCATCATTTCCCCAAACAGTTTCGATCAACATTTTGATATGGCAATTTTTTCCAACGTAGTCGAAAGGGCTGGAAATTATGTCCTTGAGGATGACAACACTCCCCCATAGCCCCCAGGACAAAGGTAGTAAGTTATGCTCTTGGGCCATATAAGGTTTTTTATAGAAAGTTTTGTTGTAGCTGCTTCAAAAAGGGCTCATTCGATTCGAAATTGAGAGACTTGTGCCTTTTTTATTAGTCGAACGAGATCAGAGGGCAAATTTTGATATAGTTATTTTGTTCAGCCCACCAGAAAGATCTGAAAATTATGGTTTTGAGGATAACTAATCCCCCCAGCTCTAGGGGCAAGGGTTGTAAGTTATGCCCTGGGGACATATAGGTTTTTTTTATAGAAAGTGTGGTCATATAAACTTAGGAAGGGGCTCATTGGATTGGTAATCAGACGCCCTAGTGCTCTTTTTAAGAGTCAACGTGAACAGAGGGCAGCTACCTCCTCCGCCCTACACATACGTCGTATTGTTCCGAAATGCGTCTAATAGAAATTTTGAGATAGCCATTCTATTCAAAATAGTCTAAATATCATACAACAAGGCTTTTGGGATTGTAACAAACCCCAGAGATTAGGGGTAAGGGTTGTAAGTTATGCCCAGGGGATATTTAAGGCTCTTATAGAAGGGATGATTGTTTAACTTCAGAAGAGGCTAAGTCTTTCTCCGTGAAAAAGACTATGCCAATATAAAACGAATAGAAATGAATCAAAAAAACTTTTTGCACAAAATAAGTTTTTCAAAAAAAGTAAAAAACTTCATTAACCAATAATTAAAAAAAAAAAAAATAGAATCAAAGAATCTACCAAGCATACAGCTACCACAAATCAGTATCAATAAATAAATGAAACCCAAACAAACAGAAATTAAAATAAGTCAAACTCAAAACGAGCAGAAATTAATCTGAGTAGGGTTCTAAACCCTATACTTTCTAAAAGCTAGAATATAATTTGTACTTTACTGAAAAATATTCTTTTATGTTTCCACTTTTATAACTTTAAGAAATCAAAAATCAATTAAGATTTTAAGGAATAAATATCAGCATATGTATACTAAACTGACAATGCAGATTTTTCTCCAATAAATTCATTTGAATTTTTTTCAGTGGAGTGAGAATTATATTATGGCTTTTTGAAGCCATGAGGTTTAAAACCCTAATTGTATTAATTTCTGCTCCTTTTGAATTTGGCTCTTATTTATTCAAATTTTTGTTTGTTCTTGGTTTCATTTATTTATTAATACTGATTGTGGTAGTTGTATGCTTGGTAGATTATTTGATTCTATTTTTGTTCATTTTTGGTTTAATAGAGTTCTTTACTTTTTTTTTGAAAAACTTATTTTGTGCAAAAAGTTTTTTTGATTAATCTCTATTAGAGGACAAGTTAGGCTTAGTTCTCTATTTCGTCATCATCCCAGGCAGTTTCAAAATATTTGTCATAAACCTACCTTAAATAGAATGCAAATGATAGAGAAGCCTTATTATTAAAAAAGATGAAGAAAATTAAGTTGAAGATTGCAGTGTATGTTAGGGGGTTAAGGGGGATTTTGAAAAAAAAAGATACTATATGCTTACTACTACTATTGCTTCGACTGCTACTACTAATACCACTACTAGGGCTAAGGGTATAAAAGAGAAATTTTCAGGGAATTTTGAGGAGTATGGTGAATTGGTGTACGGCGCATGGAGGCTGTCAAAAGGCCGTATCAGAAGTAATTCAAAAAAGGCTTAGAGTACTAGGTTAAAGTTTTTAAAGTTATTTTTTAAAGTTTTTTATTGTTTTAAAAAATAAAGTTGTGAGACCGAGTCAAACTTTAGCGTAAAGAGCGAGGCCTTGAGGAAGGGACAGCCCTTTTCATATACGGAATGATTTCTGTTCGTCTTAAGTTTTAATGTCGCTCCTTACTTTCAGTTAAAAAAACATGTTTTTTGTATTCAATTTCTGAACGTTTTCGAATTAATGCAGCTTTGATTCTGGCTCACCGTATATGAATAATTAAAACAAAATTTGCATATTAATTTTACTTTTTTCTTTGGCTAAATGGCTTTCTCGAAATTTTTATCTGACGTAACTTACGAATTAAGCGCCATCACTTTTTCTATTTAATCTTGCATTCAAAATGTGTTATCAGGAATCAGGCCTTCGTATTTTTATAATTTATCTGATCATCAGATAAATTATAAGACATCAGATTCTGATGTCTTATATTGCGGACGACCTGCTAAGCTCAAGCCGGGCCAAGTCTATTTTACTATTATCTGTTCAACGTATCTCTTTAAAGTTTCGGAATGTTGGTCTGTCTTTGAATGTTGACAAATACAAATGTCTAGTTTTCAATCCCAAATCATCCGCTCATAATTGGCCTTGTGGTTCTTCAGTAATTTGTAATGTTGTGAGTTTACGGTGATTCGGGATTAGTATTTGTTCTACACTCCCTTTTTTGCGACTCCAGTTTCAGAGAGATGTTAAAGAACAGCTGAAGATTGGATATGCGAAAATTGTACCTAACCATGGTAAAATTTTCAGGCCGAGCTTTAGTTAAAATGTATTCCACATATTGTGACCACTCTATCTTGTTTTTAGGTCGTATGTATTCGCTATTGGATTTGCACCAGGTTCGTATTGCTTATATTACTTATTGTTAAAATTTTGCTGTAGCTTCCCACTTAATGTCGTAATACATGTATCGTTCAGAAGTATGGTGCTACCGACATTAATTCAATCGTTTGAGTTGCTTAGTGCTAATTCAACAAGACATACCTTTGTTTACCTAGGCCCAAATCATAAAATTATTCGTGCGTTTTTGCCAGAGATAAAGGGTTAAGTTGTCAATATGAATCTTTGTCTTTGTATTTACTTTTACTTTCTTTTTAGTGTAATTTGCTCCGCTTGTTTTGTTTAAAAGTGGATCATAATTATTATTATTTATACCAGTACTACTAGTAGTAGTAGCACCATTAGTGTTGCTAGTACTAATATACCTAATGATATCAGAACAAAAAAACAAAAAAAAGTAAACAAAAAAAAGTTAAATTGATTATATTCTAACTGCATTGGAATTTGAGTTGTAATTAAACGTCTAAGTCTATTTGGATATAGGCCAATCTTTTTAGGAGTAGGCAGACTATTCTGCCTTTAAGAAATTTTGAGGACAGGACGAAGAGCAAGAAATATAGGAAACTAGATAGAAGCTTCTTACCACCACCCCATCCTTCTCTAAAAAGACTGGTAGCTAAATATACTACTATTACTACTACTAATACAAACGACTCACCGCAGCACCAAGCCACCTGAGGCCAACACAGTTACGCAAGGTTCTCCTCCATCCCAGTCTTTTCAAAGCCTCCCTCTTTACACCCTCTCAGGAAGTTCCCATTTCCTTTAAATATTTCTATATGACATCCTCCCACCCCAACCGCGGAAGACCTGCTTTGATGTAAATAAAATCTCCGATTTCAAAGTTACAGTAAAAACAAATTGAACAGCACCTACATTTAACTAAAGAATAGATGTAGTCTGTTTATAAAATTACTAAATGCTATGCCATTACTGAAGTTCCATGAAGCGTCACTAGAAATTTATAACGTTACTACTCTATATTACGTGACATACTTTCGGCATTTTACTTCTTTCCCATTGTTG
>NC_142795.1:23580682-23583182 GCF_049724085.1 Artemia sp. Qi Xiang Cuo
TTTTGTGTGTGTGTGTGTGTATGTTTTGTGTGTGTGTGTGTGTGTGTGTGTGTGTGTAAGTTTTTTTGTGTGTGTAAGTTTTTGCATGTGTGTGTGAGTTTTCGTGTGTGTGTATGTGTAAGTTTTGTTTGTTTTGGTTTGTGTTTGTTTTTGTGTGTGTGTGTGTGTGTGTGTGTGTATGTTTTTGTGTGTGTGTATGTTTTGGCGTGTGTCTATGTTTTTGTGTGTGTTAGTTCGTTTGTGTGTGTGTTTTTTTGTGTGTTTAAGTTTTTGTGTGTGTGTAAGTTTTTATATTTGTGTAAGTTTTTTTGGACGTTAGTATGTGTTTTTGTTTTTGTGTGTGTGTGTATTTTTTTGTGTGTTTATGTTTTTTCATTTGTTTTTATTATTTCGTGTTTGTGTTTTTGTATGTTTTGTGTGTGTGTGTGTGTGTGTATTTTTTTGTGCGTGTGTGTGTGCAGTAGTTTTCGTGTGTCATGTGTAAGTTTTGTGTGTGTGTGTGTGTGTATCAGTTTTTGTGTGTGTAAGTTTTTGTGTGTGTGTGTAAGTTTTCGTGTGTGTGTGTGTGTGTATGTTTTGTGTGTGTGTGTGTGTGTAAGTTTTTGCGTGTGTGTGTAAGTTTTCGTGTGTGTGTGTGTAAGTGTTGCGTGCGTTGTTTTGTTAGTTTGTAAGTTTTTGTGTGTGTGTGTTTTTGTGTGCATGTGTAAGTTTGTGTGTGTGTGTGTGTGTGTGTGTGTGTGTGTAAGTTTGTGTGTGTGTAAGTTTTTTGTTTGTTTGTGTGAGTTTTGTGTGTGTGTGTGTGTGTGTGTGTGTGTGTGTGTGTGTGTAAGTTTTTGTTTGAATGTTATATTTTGCGCTCATTTATTTTATATTGAGCATTTTTTATTTTTTTTGTGTGTGTGTAAGTTTTGTGTGTGTGTGTGTAAGTTTGTGTGTGTGTGTGTAAGTTTTTGTGTGTGTGTGTAAGTTTTTGTGCGTGTGTGTGTTTGTTTTTGTGTGTGTGTGTAAGTTTTTTTGTGTGTGTGTAAGTTTTTGTGTGTGTGTGTAAGTTTTTTTGTGTGTGTATGTTTTTGTGTGTGTGTTAGTTTTTGTGTGTGTGTGTTAGTTTGTGTGTGTGTGTGTAAGGTTTTGTGTGTGTGTGTGTAAGTTTGTGTGTGTGTGTTTGTGTAAGTTTTTGTGTGTGTGTGTAAGTTTTTGTGTGTGTAAGTTTTTGTGTGTGTTTGTGAGTTTTCGTGTGTGTGTGTGTGTAAGTTTTGTGTGTGTGTATGTGTGTGGTTGTTTATGTGCGTGTGTGTGTGTGTTTTTGGGATTTTTTGTGTATTTTGTTGTGTGTGTGTGTGTTTTTGTGTTTTTATGTTTTTTTTTGTGTTTGTTTGTTATTGTTTGTTTGTGTTTTTATTTTTGAGTGTGTTTGTGTTAGTTTTGTGTGTGTGTGTGTGTAAGTTTGTGTGTGTGTGTGTGTGTGTAAATTTTTGTGTGTGTGTGTGTAAGTTTTTGTGTGTGTGTGTGTATGTTTTCGTGTGTTTGGGTATTTGTATGTTTTTTTGTGTGTGTGTAAGTTTTGTGTGTGTGTGTGTAAGTTTTTGTGTGTGTGTAAGTTTTTGTGTGCGTGTAAGATTTTGTGTGTGTGTGTGAGTATTTTTGTGTGTGTGTGTTAGTTTTTGTGTGTGTGTGTGTGTTTGTGTGTGTGTGTGTGTGTGTGTTTGTGTGTTTGTGTGTGTGTGTGTTTGTTTGTATGTGTGTGTGTGTGTGTAAGTTTTGTGTGTGTGTAAGTTTGTGTGTGTGTGTGTGTGTGTGTGTGAGTTTTTGTGTGTGTGTAAGTTTTGTGTGTGCATGTGTAAGTTTGTGTTTGTGTTTAATATTTTGTGTGTGTGTATCAGTTTGTTTGTGGGTTTTCTTTTGTGTTTGTGTGTGTGTGTGTGTATGTTTTTGTGTGTGTGTGTGTTTGCTTTGGCGTGTGTGTGTGTTAGTTTTATTGTGTGTGTGTGTTTGTCAGTTTTTGTGTGTGTGTGTAAGTTTTTGTGCATGTGTGTAAGTTTTTGTGTGTGTGTAAGTTTTTGTGTGCATGTAAGTTTTTGTGTGCATGTAAGTTTTTGCGTGTGGGTCTAAGTTGTGTGTGTGTGTGTAAGTTTTTGTGTGTCTAAGCTTTTGTGTGTGGATGTAAGTTTTGTGTGTGTGTGTGTGTGTATGTTTGTGTGTGTGTGTGTGTGTGTGTAAGTTTTTGTGTGTGTGTAAGTGTGTGTGTATGTGTGTGTGTGTGTGTGTTTGTGTGTGTGTGCATGTAAGTTTTTGTGTGAATATGTAAGTTTTTGTTTGTGTGTGTGTGTGTAAGTTTTGTGTGTGTGTGTAATATTTTGTGTGTGTGTATTTTTGTGTGTGCGTGTTTGTAAGTTTTTTTTTTTTTGTTTTTTTTTTTTTACGCCTTGGGTTATTTTTATTGGGGTTTGTTTGTTTTTGTGTGTGTGTGTATTGTTGGCGTGTGCGGTTTATGGCTAGTTGT
>NC_142795.1:23585682-23613279 GCF_049724085.1 Artemia sp. Qi Xiang Cuo
TGTAAGTTTTTATGTGCATGTATGGGGACCGGGGGAGGACCTTTGGAGCCCAGGGAGGGCGTTTGGGGATCCGGGGCCCTTGAGGATCGGGTGGTCTTTTGGGGGCCCAGTGGACCTTTGGGGACCGGGAGAGGACCTTTGGGGGGCCCGGGGGCCCTTGGGGGCCGGTTGCCCCTTTGGGAGCCCGGGGGACCTTTGAGGACCAGAGGAGGGCCTTTGGGGGTCTGAGGAGGGCGTTTGGGGGATAACAGTTCGAAATGGTAACTTTTGAGTGTACTGTTAGCAGCGCATTCCTGTAACACATCTCTTTGGCACATCCCCGTAGCACATTCCTGTAGTACTTTCCTGTGATGCATTCCTGCGGGACATCCCTGCGGCGCATTCCTTTGGCACGTCCCTGCGGCGCATCCCTGTGGCGCATCCCTGCGGTGCATCCCCCGACCAGCGGCGCATCCCCTTACGGCGCATCCCCATGCGGCGCATTCCTGGCCCGCGGTGCTTCTCGGGCCCGGGGGACCTTTTAGGACCGGGGGGAGGGCCTCTGGGGTCCGGGGTGCCCTTTGGTGGTCCGGGGGCCCTTTGAGGACCAGAGGAGGGCCTTTGAGGGTCTGAGGAGGGCGTTTGGGGGGCTGGGGCTCTTTGGGAGCTTGGGGGAACCTTTGAGTACCGGGGGCTTCTTTCGGGGTTGGGGTGGAGATCGGAACCCTTTGGGGTTGGGATATAGGACCTCACAACACTGTTCAAATGGACCTTGTGTATTATAACGACCACAGAGTTTCACCCTCAAATTCTTTTCTAGAACCTTTCCTAAAATCTTCTTTCAAAATGTCTCTAACTGTTTCGCCGAAATAGTTCCATAGCCTGTCTAAAACGGTTTCGCCCAAATAATCCCTAAACGTAATTTCAGCGTGTTCCTTTTGTTTTTGGCATTTCTGCGCTAATGCATTTGAAATTAATAAGAAACCTGATTCTCGCGCTAAAATAATTCATCGCTAAGATGTTTCTTGGAGAATTGTTTCCATGACCTTTGGTTATTAATATCCTTTGGAGTTCTACCAAAAGAGTTGTTTCCGAGGCAAAGACATTAATGACTTGGATCTATTCCTGGAGAATCGTTTCTCGACGAAAATTTTTAAAGTCTGACAGATGATGTCATTGGTTGATTGATCTGTCAAGAAAGGGGAATTAATTTGTTGTTTCTAAGGGGAATTATTGATTCACGATAGGTGAATTGAGGTCGACAGCACAGGTGTTCCAAGGTCGATGTTGTTGTTGTTGTAAGTGCACGCTCTCAGCGAATTTCAAGGTCGTTGTTGTTGTTGTGAAATTTAGGTCATTGACCCCATTAACCACGTGTTCTCCCTGGGGACTCTATGCCCATATTTGGTGTGCAAAAAAGTTATAGGTGGCAGCAGGGGTGAATCGTCGGAGTCAATAAGGCCCTTCTACTGACCCGCTATACGCTACCCCCCCCCCCAGTTGTGCAAATCTATATCCCAAATTTATTTCTAAAGTTATGAAAAAACTAACGAAAAAAAACGGTTTCTTCTCGAGTTTTACCCAGCGTAGACTTGAATGAGTGGCGCATAATACACAAGTACCAAAATTCCTTCCTCCTATGGAAATTAAAAAACAAAACGCAAATAAAACTATCAAATTTGGAAAGCCTCATTTTCCAAGGGGGGGAGGGTATTTACAGTGGGGGGGATATTTTCTTCGGGAGGAATTTTTCGAGGGGGGGTATTTTCAGGGGGGGGTGGATTTTCCGCAAGGGGATGTTTTCCTGGGTTTATTTTCCGGGGGGTATTTTCCTCGGGGGGGGGGGTATTTCCCGCGGGGGAATATTTTCCGGGGGTCAATTTGCGGGGGGGATTTTCCACGGGGTATTTTTTTGGGGGGGGGGGGGTAAACGCCTAGAACCCTAGAGGACAATTGAACAAACAAGACCATCAAACGTGACAAGACCAATCCGAGCGGCTAAGGTAAAAGGTATTAAAAAACGTTCTGCCGAGAACCTCGCAAACTGTTATCTTATGGTTCGTTTACACTTTGCGGAAATTCATGCGGATTTAGCAATCCGTGCGGAAATTCCGTCTGTTCTCGTGCTAGAAAAAATCTCTAGCTTTCCGCAACGTTTTGGTCAAATCAGGACGGAATCTTGGCAAGATTTTTAAATAATTAAAATCATGAGTCTGGATTATCAAAAACTACACGATCTTGTAACTTTGGTTCAAGGCTACACCCGGTTTCTATGATCCTGCGCACCCAGGCTATAAGAAAACTAAGAAAAACGGTGTCATTTGGCTCTATTGCTCAACAGATTTCAGAAGAGGGTAAGAACAAAGGTCGGACTCGGACTATCGGACTGTCGTGTCGGACTTCGGAATTTTGTCAGATTTTCAGTAAAAAAAGGATATTTTTCAGATTTGTGTATTTTTCCAGATTACTGGAGTCTCCAACTCCAATAAAAAAGGATTTTTAAACTAGTAAAATTAGAAGGCCAATTCTGCTAGGGATTTTCAGAAAGTCATTAGCTTTAGAAAATTTGTTCATGCTGTGCTTCAATCTGCTCTGATATTTCAGTTAATTTCAAGATCTGAGGAAAGTTAAGGTGAGACTTTTTTCCAATGCCAATATAAGATTAGAAAGTCTATTGCCAACATAGTAGCTTACAGGAGAGCTAGGCCACCATGGGTTAATGACACCATGTGCTTCACAGATTCAGAATGTTTTAAAATCTCAAAATAGCCTTCTCAAAAGAGGAATGCAAGTTGGATCTGGGTCTATGTATTTAGATCGGTAAAAGACTGGTAATTCTGGCCCTCTTCTTGAAGTCAAGTTTAATTCTAACAGAGAAATTACCCAGAATTTGTCCAGAACTGATCTGCAAAGCACACTTGAACCATCATAGCTGTCCTGAGCAGCACTATGGCCACTCAGGACAGAATAAATGGAATCTGCACAAAGCAGGATAGCCTACATGTACCCTGCATGGGCTGCATGTGTCTGGAACCTAGGTATGGAAGGGGAAAAAAAGTTTCTCTGAGCAGTAGGCTATAGCTAACCAGTCAGGCACTCTACTATTTTGCGATCATCACCCAGCCCAGGCAACTTCCTCTAATGAGAGAATCTGTCTCTTGTCAGTAATGCCCAAAGTGAAATTATTCCCAAGCACAGCTAACTTCCACGTAGGAGAAAAATTGGTAGATCTTCTCCTGAGTGGAAATTAGCTCTCTCAGGACTGTATCTCGTTTTGGGCATTCACTATCACTAAGTAGTAGCATATCCACTTATGAGGCAAAGTTGGCTCTATTGCGCAATAGTCTCAAAAGAGTAGAGTTCCTGACTGGCTATAACTAGGGTATCCTACAAGGAAGGTTTAAAAAGTCAAGAGGGTTTAAATTTCCTTTAAGGCTACTCTGACTATCATACAGTAGATTTACACAGGCTTTTTCAGGTTGGTGTAGCCTGTGTCATAGATTAGTTTTGTTTTAATATATCAAAAAGTGTCATAGGCTATATAATTCACATTCGTTTTTTTTACTATTGAGATAATGAAATCTATAATTGTTTAGTCAAACTGTATTGAAAACAGCAAACTTGTCATGTATAAGATAAATTCAATATTATCTACAAAACTACTCAATGTGCTTCAAAGTTTCATCTTTTGTTAAAATCTCTGTTGATATGTAATTCTTATTTAAGAGGACCAGCTTTCAATAGTGACGATACAGTGAATTTCTTACTTTTTGAAGATAAGCATACTTTATAGATCCTGTGCTCTAATACACTTATTACATTTTACTTATCAAGTCTGTTTGCAGGAAGTACCATCATGTCAGACGGCTTGTCATCTTCCGAAACTGACATTGAATATCTTAGTGGGGAAGAAAGGCAGAAAAGAAAGGGAGAAGAAAAAAGATCCTTCCCAAGAAAGAAGGCTCAGAGGAAAAAAGTCAAATTCAGACACAGCTGGCTGAACGTCCCTGGATTTAAACGGTGACTTACAAAGGACAAGTCTTCTGATGAAAAGGCTTTCTGTTCGCACTGCAGTCAGTCCTTGTGTTGTGGTAAATCTGAACTCCAAAAACATGCAAAGAGTGCAAAGCACAGTGAAAGTGCAATAAAATTAGAGGCTTCAAGAAAGCTCACTACAAGGATTGATCATATCCTTACCACAGACAAAAACAAAGAAGAAAGCCTAAAGGCCAAGTTGGCTGCTTTCATTGTCAAAAGCAATCTGCCTTCATCTTGTATAGAAACTCTTGTACTTTTTCAGAAAAGTTTGCCACACAAAGCTGCTGTTGAAAAAATTAGTCTGGGCAAGCAAAATGTGGCAAATGTGATCAGACAGGCATTAGGACTCCACTACATTGAAGTTATGTGTTATCAGTTGAGTTTCACACCTTTTTCTAGCAGTTTTGATGAAACAACTGATGTGGCAGTAAAAAAACAACTTGCTATTGCAGTTTTGTTCTGAAATAAGGATTTTGAAGTAGAAGTCGACCTTCTAGATATGGTTGAGTGTTCTGACGGGAAGGTGGAAACTATTTTCATTCTGCTATGCAAAGTTCTTGAAGATAAAAAGATACCTACAGAGAACTGGGTTGGGTTCTGTGCAGACACTTGCAATACTATGTTTGGGTGTGAGAACTATGTTGTCAGCAGAATCAAAGAAAAATTCCCATCTGTGATGTGTGTCAAGTGTACCAGCCATTCCATTCATTTGGTGGCTTCTTATGCTTGCAAACAATTGCCAACCCAACTGGAAGATCTATGTTGGACTGTATACAATCACTTCAAAATGAGTGCCAAAAGGCGCTCTGAGTTTGAACTACATCACCTATTTACTGACACCCCAGTCCTGAATGTGCTTGCCCCAGGTCAGACATGTTGGCTATCACTTTGGATGTGTGTTCAGCGACTATTGCAGAATTGGGATGCACTTTGTAGCTACTTTCAGTTAGTAGTAGCTGAAGATCCCATTCACGCAAACGACAGGGCATGGCAAGCCCTAAAGAATTCACTGCTTTTGATTCAGCTTGAGTTCCAGCTCTATGTACTGGAGCTGTTTACAGATTTCAATCTTCTTTTCCAAAGTGAAAAACCGTTGTTCCACAAAATAAAATTAGAGGTGGAGATACTCTTGAGAAAACTGGCCAGGAATTTCATGAAGACCAGCTAAGTCAGATTAACCTTGCCTTGGAATCTTGACCCCAACAACACAAGTGAATACCTTGCAGTGGAAGATGTGTACTTGGGAGTTGCAGCTCACGAGTCTCTTCAGACCTTGCAATCAGACCCGAGTACAAAAGCAGATGAGCGTGAAGTGAAAGTCATCTATGAATGTGCTTGGAAGTTGTATGTAGAGGTGGTGAAGCAAATCCAGCAGCGATTTTCATTTGAAGATGAACTGTTTACATTGTGCAAAATACTTGACCCTGTGAAAGCTTTGGATATTGGTGCTATCACTCTTCTCCAAAAGATCCTTCAGCAGTATAAGGCACCATCATGGGATGCACAGAAAATTATAGAAGAATAGCGGAGTCTACTGATTTTTGATCTTCCAGATGTGACAGACGTCTGTGATTTCTGGCTCCATGTGGCTTCTTTGAAAACGCCAAATGGTACACAGAGATTCCCAAACATAGTTGGGATTGTGCAGTATCTTTTGACCTTGCCGTTTTCGAACGCAGTTGTAGAGCAGTTCTTTTCTACGTTGAAAGACGTGAAAACAGATCTTAGGAATTCGCTCAAAAGTGCGACCCTTACCTCTATCATGCAGGCCAAGTCTGGCATGAAAAGAAAGAAACATGTATCCCGCAACTTAGATGTCGATACTCCCCTCTTAAAACGACTCAAGTGTGTTAGAGCAAACACGACGGCAGACGAGTGCATTCAGTCGAGTGGAACTGCAGCTTTAGTTTGAGTTAGGTGCAGATGAACGACGTAAGCGGGTAAGGAGCATAAGTGAATTTTTAAGCTGCAAGTATTTCTCCTAAAAGAAAGCAAAAATCGAAAAACCTGTTTTGCATTACTTTACCACTGTTTCGGATGTCTCGTACACAGCGAAAATCGCCGGGCTGATCTTGCAAGCAGAAAAGAGATATATTTTCTTATGCTTCTACAATCAGGCTTAGATCACTCGTTTGGGCATAGTCCTATGGACTTGTATGGACTATGGACTAGTTCATAGTCCTATGGAATCTACAAGGCAGCAGCTACAGCGTTTTTTGTTTTGGTTTTTTTCTTTTGAATATGCAAAACTATGGGCAAAGACTGCCATACTTATTTACATTAATAGTCTGATTTTTGATACCAGTTTTCCAATAAATGAATACTCATAAGTAGCTAAGCATATTTGAAATCGTTACTGCGTTTGTCACCTTCGTAGAGAGCCTGTACTGGACCATTAGGCCCATAAGGTATAACACTGTCTAAAACGTGGTCAAGATCACCACACAGCAGCCCAAGAAGAAGTAGAAGATGCTCTTTGCCATTTGATCCGATGGAAAAAAAAGGCAAAGCAGAAGGTAAAATAGTATGGAAAACAAAATAAACAGGCTTTTTTCACGCTCAGAAGAGGGATTTTAGTTTACAGTTTCAGCTTTTCATCTTCTTCTTCTTCTTCTATTTGACAGCAGGCGAGCTTTTCAGTGTTACTATTTAGCCCTTTTCCTTTTGCTTCACTCTGGGGGCTACAGAGCTACTGGCTTGATTGCCTCATATTTATTAAATATATTCAGATATCTTTCAGCAGATCTTTCGACTCTAGGAGTTCAAATATAAGATGATAGATGTAGATTTCTATGCTCTGTGTGCAGGTATAGTTGACTAGGCTCTTGGCTGATAGTGGGATTTTGTGGTGTTTGAAGTATTTTAACAGTTTACAAAGCAAGGTATGTTGTGCAGACGTCAGCATATTACATTCAAATAGGCAATGGTCAATTGTTTCATTATTCATGTTACAATGCCTGCAAAGAGGGGACAGGGGAATTGAACCACTTGAATTAGAAAGCTTATATGAGAATGCAAGGAAATTTAGTCCATTTGTTCCAGAACGAATTCTATGATAAATTTTAGAAAGATACTTATTGGGAAAGGGGGAAAGGATAGGATTAATCTTATTAAAATTAATATCTGATAGCCTCCATCGGTAAATATCTCTAATTGGGATTGGTCTCCCACTTGGCTGGTCAATATTTATAGCATTTTTTGCTATTTCATCAACCTGATGATTACCACTTATTCCAGAGTGGCTAGGAATGTACTGAAAGTAAGTTTTTATGCCGCTTGAAGCAAGATTATCAATAATACTGAGACAATGATAAGTGTCAATGTCCAACTTATATTGAGGAGCTGAGGCCAGCAAATCAAGGCTTGATAAAGAGTCGGAATAGATGATAATATTAATTGAATTTGCAATCAAAGGTTGGTTTTGCTTAAGGTGTTCTAATGCCATCATTATGGCATTTAACTCAGCCGACATTATAGATAAATTATTAAATAATGTCTCTCCCATTGTAATTTTCAGGTGAGGAAGGAAAACACCACTTGTAACCTTCTCATCCATTTTTGACCCATCACCAAATATTTGGAAGTGATTTTTATGGGTAATTGAATTAAGTTCTGCAAATTTTTTCTGGACAAAAGCAATGGGGGTTAAATCTTTAGTCCGTTTTGAAAATTCAGTATTTATTATGGGAAATGACCAATTCCATGGAGGGGATTGGGGGAAAGTAGGTGCAATAGACTTTGCTGGTACAGGGAACTTCTTTTGAATATTGGCATACTCATCTGCAATACCTCTATACATGGCTGGATTTCTTAACCAATTATGTAATGTGTGTGAGCTATTTGATTCAATTTTTGTAAGATGTTTTATCAAGAGAAAGCTACGTCTCTCCCTTATTGTTGTTAATCCACTCCCCATAAGCAGAAACTTGGTGCTTGTGGGTTTCCTAAGACCAAATATGAGACGTATTATATCATTTTGTGTTGTTTCAATTTTTTGCATCTGGGTCTTTGCACATGCACCATAGACAATGAGCCCATAGTCAATATGGGGTCTTATATGTGATTTATAAAACTGGAGTAAGGTTTTCTCCTTACAACCCCAGGGTGTGGAAAGAAGTCTTTTTAGTATATTTGCTTTTCTATAACATTTTTTTATTGTGTTTGAAATGTGGAGGTGGAAATTAAGTTTTTGGTCAAGCATGAGACCTAGGTAATTAATATTATTATCTTCTGGAATAGTTGTTTTATTTAGAGTTAGTTTTGCATTAACATGGTTTGCTTCTGGTGAAATTGGATTATTTTTGACTTGATGGGTGCAATAGGTAAATCTGAATGTTGAGAGAATTTTTCAAACTGGAAAAGTGACTTCTGCAGATTTGACTGTGCTGTCTGAAAGGTGTTGCCAGATGACCATGGCACCAGATCATCAGCATATTGTAGATTCGTGTGGGGTAGGTTCATGTCCCAGAGATATAGGGCAAAAAGGAGGCAACTGAGGACTGCTCCCTGAGGTAGGCCTTTGGATATTGTCTTTTGGGGTGAAGAGGCTGAACCAACACAAACAATGAAACTTCGCACTTCTATGAAGGATTTAATAAAGGATACTAGCTTAGGAGGTACTCCAAGGTTTGCAAGTTTATTTAAAAGGATTTGGTGGTTCACATTGTCATAAGCTCCTTCAAAATCTAAGAAAGCTGCCACTAGGATATTATTTTTTGAGAAAGATTCATTTATTGCATTTGTTAGCAAAATGAAAGCATCTGTTGAGGAGTGGTATTTCCTGAATCCAGTTTGAGTGTGTGGGATCATGTTATTTTTCTCAACAAACCAGAGGAGTCTGTGATAAATCATTTTCTCCATTATTTTCCCCATCACAGGTGTAATCATTATGGGCCTATAAGACTCAGGGTTATCTTTTGGTTTATTTTTCTTTAGGATTGGTAGGAGGGACGAACATTTCCATATATTGGGGAACCTAGAAGATGCCCAAGCGTGATTATAACAATTTAGCAGCTCTTGTTTGTATGAAGGTGTGAGATTCTTTATCCATGTAGGGTGTATATTGTCATAGCTGCTGCTAGTTTTGGACCTAATATGAGGTATTGCATTATTCAATTCCTGGATTGAAAATGGATTAGTTATGTACTCGGATCCTGGGCGTTGTTGGCAACTTGGGTTCATAGGAATTGTGGACAGTTTGCTTTGATTATTTGATGTTAGCTTATTAACAAAAAGAGTTGCAAATAGGTTAGCCTTTTTAATATCATTGTCATAATGGGTATTATTATGTATAAGCTCATACAGGAGTGGGTTGGGAGAAGTCTTTTTCCCACATATGTGGCTTATGACTTTATGTATAATTGGCTCATTTGTTTCTCTGGAGAGATTATTTGCAAAATTATTCCAGTATTTATATTTGGCATCTATTATAGTCCTTTTTAGATTGGATTCTGCTTGTAATTTTTTTAAACATGTAGTAGGTGATGTTTTTTTTATGAATTCTGTCCTAGCTGCCTTTTTTATCCTCCATTTATTTAGGCCCTCATTTGTCCACCATGCTTTAGGAATTTGTTTAGGGAATGTTTTCTTAGGTGTTGTCCTGGGCATAGCATGATTAGCTGTATTTATTAGTAAAGATGTCAACGCTTCAGCATGTGTGTCAACTGTTGTGTTAGAAATGCATGAACTTTGGGTGAAACTTGTAATTTGATCATTTAGCTTATTTTGGAAAATAGACCAATTTGCTTTAGTGTTGATATATTTGGATGTATGAGATAAAGTTTCAGCAGGTTCATTTAGGGAGCAAACTCCCTTTTCGTCGAAATTCTGAATTCGGTGCAACTTCTTTTTCTTCTTGAAGTGGTTGACGGCGTTTTGAAAACATAGTGTCTTGGCTAATGGTCCATGGCGTCTGAACCGCAAATATCTGCGCCGTCAGCGCAAGGAATTTCTAGCGCGGCTGCGTGCTAAAAGAAGGGCCAAAAGGATGAAAGCAGTATCGGATTGGGGAACTGAAAGGCGACTCACTGCATCCTTTTCAGCCTAACACAACAGCAAGCTGAAATCGCCAAAATCATTTTGGCGTTTGAGAAACCATTTTGAGCTGTTCTGAAGGTCTATAAATAGTGTAGAAAATGAAAAGCTTCATTCTTGAAGTCGGACTTCCGTCAGATTTTTCGGTTCGATTCGGACATTTGTCGGATTTTGGACCACCACGGTGCCGGAAAAATAGTCAGATTTTCTGTGGTCGGGTGTCGGAATTTTCAGGATTTTCAAAAGGACGGAACAGAAATCTAGTAGGAACAAAGTGGAAGCACTGAAACGAACCATTAATTTTAAGAAGAGGAAATAAAATTCAAATTCTGGCTTAGTGGTGGTACTGGTGGTACGCCAATTGTATTTTCTTTTGTTGATCCTCTGTTAATTATTACGAAGATTTATTGGATTAGTTAGTCAAGTTTTAGATATCAGAACTTTGATTAGGCAAGGTTTACAACAGATTGCAGAGTGTCATTCAGAATTTAAGCTAGGCCTACCATCAGATGGCTAATAAAAAATAGCATAGGCTAGTTTAGGCTTATAGCCTAGATACAGAGAAAAATCCGAAGGAAAATGTTATGAATGGACAAATCTCTTAGCCGACTAAAGGCATAATAGGTTTATAATAGCTTTTGCTATTTTTGGGCTAGTCTGGGCTAGTGATTACGCTAGGCTAGGCCTACCATCAGATGGCTAATTGAAAATAGCATTTTTTAGGCTTATAGCATAGATACAGAGAAAAATCCTAAGCAAAATGTTATAAATGGACAAATTTCATAGCCAACTAAATGGCTAATTTGAATGACAGTGAATTTATATAATGTTTAATTTAAGCTAGGCCTACCATCAGATGGCGGTCGACCCAGATGGCTAATAGAAAATAGCATAGTTTAGGCTTATAGCCTAGATACAGAGAAAAATCCTAAGCAAAATGTTATAAATGGACAAATTTCTTAGCCAACTAAAGGGCTAATTTGAATGACAGTGAATTTATATAATGTTTAAATTAGGCTAGTCAACCAGTTGGCTATGAGATCTTACTTTAACATACATTTCTGCCTGACTTAGTCAGCTATCACTAGAGCTCTATATGCACTATGGAATCATGGTAAATTTTTACCAAATCATATTATTGAGTAACAACTAAAGTGAATATACCATTTGATGCCTTTTTTGGTATTTATTTAGCCTTGGCCCCCTCATAAGGAGACATGTTAAGAAAACAATTCAAACTTTAAAATATGTATAATGATCCTAGTTCTTATATTATCCAAGGGGAGAACCTTTATCATCAAGTCTTTCCTCTAAAAATCCTCAAAAGTGAAAAAGTTTCATAATATCACCACCTTCTTAATTCAATGCTTAAGTCTTTTGAAATTGCCGCTGTAAACTGCTGCCAAATAAGTTGTTTTATAGATAGTGTTTAGCAGGTGTTTAACAGGTGTGTCAAAAAACGTGTTTAAAGAAAAAGTAGTGGTATATTGAGATTATAGAAAGTTGTTTTTCATTTTCATAATGAAAATGAAAAACTTTTTTTTCATGAAAAACTACTTTTTCATTTCTTTTCATAACCTAACCTAACCTTTGTATTTACGCCACTGCTATTCACCCTTCGCCACTGCTATTCGCCTTTCGCCACTGCTATTAATATTGTGTATTTATGCCACTGCTATTCGCCCTTCACCACTGCTATTTAAAAAAAAATAAAAAGACCAGCATGAATGCTATCTATAAAAGAACTTATTATGCGGCAATTTAAAGCGGCAATTTTAAAAGACTTAAGTATTGAATTGAAAACGTGGTGATATTTGGAAACTTTTTCTCTTTTGAAGATTTTCAGTGGAAAGACTTGATGATAAAGGTTCTCCCCTTGGATAATATAAGAACTAGGATCATTATACATATTTTAAAGTAAGAATTGTTTTCTTAACATGTCTCCTTATGAGGGGGCTAAGGCTAAATAATTACCCCTTTTTTTTATGCTGATTACAAATAGGCTATAATAATATTTTTGTTGGAAATGAATTTTAGCCCCCCCCCCTAACCTAACTCCCACCCTCAAATGTGCAAATATATATCCTGAATTGACACATATAAGGGGGGGGGAGGCTAAAATTCATTTCCAACAAAAATGATTATTATATTTGTAATCAGCATAAAAAAAGGCAGGTAAATATTTACCAAATCATATTAGGCTATTGATTTAGGAATAAAGTGAATAGGCCTACACCATTCAATGCCTTTTTTTATGCTGATT
This sequence comes from Artemia sp. Qi Xiang Cuo, assembly GCF_049724085.1. Lineage (NCBI taxonomy): Eukaryota > Metazoa > Arthropoda > Branchiopoda > Anostraca > Artemiidae > Artemia > Artemia sp. Qi Xiang Cuo. The sequence continues at coordinate 23,597,996 of NC_142795.1, forward strand.
ACAAATATAATAATCATTTCTATTGGAAATGAATTTCAGCCCCCCCTAACCTAACCCCCACCCCCATATGTGCAAATATATATCCTGACTTGACCTATATAGGGGGGGGCTAAAATTCATTTCTGATAGAAATATATTTATATTCATAATCAGCATAAAAAAAGGCATTGAATGGTATATTCACTTTAGTTGTTACTCAATAATATGATTTGGTAAATATTTACCAAAAGGCATCAAATAGTATATTCACTTTATTTGTAAGTCAATAATATGATTTGGTAAAAATTTACCAAATCAACTAATTAGTTGATTTTTAGGATCCTAGTTATGTATAAACTCAAGTTTAGAATAGCCAACCACTTGGCTATCAATAGGCCTAGAGTTCTGTATAGGCCTTTGCTGAGTAATTAGCTAACTAGTTGGCTATCAAGATCCCATGTAATATATACATTGAAGCATTAATTAGTCAGCTGTCAGTAGAGTTCTATATACACTGAGGAATTAACTAACTAGTTGGCTTTCAAGTTCTCAGTTATAGGCCTTTGTGCTGAAGTTAAAAATAGCCAACCAGTCAGCTCTAAATGAAGCTCTATATACAATTTATAAGCAAGATGATGCAATCCCTTACCTGTTCCTGGTCATGTCCAGCCTGCAAAGTTAATCCTCCTCCTCTCCCCTCTATTGAGCAAGCTAGGCCTATGATAAATAAGCTAGCATCTGTTATGGATAATTCATTGAAATCTTTCAGGGAAGATCTTAAGAAGGAATTTGCCACCACTAGTCAGTTGACTCAAACACTTTCCCAACTGAGAACAGACATTAAAAGTGGCATTTCTGCCCAGGTTAGTTATATTGCAAACAGAGTATCCCATATTGAAAATTCTCAACAATCAGTTTGGTCTGTTTCAACTGTTCAGGACCTAGTGGTTTCTAAAGTGTCTTCTAAGTTGTCTCAACTTCCAGTAGCCCAATTAACCAAAATCAATGTTTGTCAGATAGCAGTTCAGAGTACCAGCATTTTGAATGATGTCTTAACATTGTTGCTTATGGTATCCCCATCCAGGCTGATGATGCAGCTTTCCTGTACAATTATCTATTGCACAATTATGGAGTTGACATTGCCCCTCCCCCCCCCCCAGCTGAAGTAAAAAGACTTTCTAATAGCCATCAATCATCTGGTAGCCCCCCCTTCTCTTCTCTGTACCATCAAATGAATTTAGAAGGCAAATAATATGGAAATCCTTTGAAACGAAAGCATCAATCTGTTTCTATGGTGATACTCCTAAGGAAGATAGCATAAAACACAAAACTCTGGTTGAGGAGCTGAACTGCAGAATAGCAAGGGGAGGGGCAGATTTGATAATTTGTAATGGTGCCATCATCCAAAAAAACTTGCCTGGGGATGGCCTTTGGGGGTCTGGGTGGGCCTTTGGGGGCGCCGGTGGCCCTTTGGGAGTTTGGGGGGCTTTGAGGACCGGGGGCTTCCTTTGGGGTTGGGGTAGGAGGATTGGAACCCTTTGGGGTTGGGTTAGAGGACCTCACAACACTGTTCAAATGAAACTTGTGTATTATAACGACCACACTCAAATTCTCTTCTAAAATCTCTTCAAAAATCTTCTTATAAAATGTCTCTATCTGTTTCGCCGAAATAGTTCCGTAACCTGTCTAAAACGGTTTCGCCCAAATAATCCCTAAACGTAAATTCAGCGTGTTCCTTTGTTATTGGCATCTCTGCGCTAACGCATTTCAAATTAATATGAAACCTTTTCGCGCGCTAAAACAAAATATCGCTAAGATGTTTCTTGCCTAATTGTTTCCATGGCCTTTTGTTATTAATATCCTTTGGAGTTCGACCAGTAGAACTGTTCCCGAGGCAAAGACATTAATGATTTGGATCTATTCCTGGAGAAATGTTTCTAGGCGAAAATTTTTAAAGTCTGACAGATGATGTCATTGATTGATTGATCTGTCAAGAAAGGGGAAATTAATTTGTTGTTTCTAAGGGGAATTATTGATTCACGATAGGTGAATTGAGGTCGACAGCACAGGTGTTCTGACTCGTGACAGCACCACGTGGTTTATGGTTTTATCAGTGAGAAAGTTGCTGTTTTTTCGAATTCTCACTGACAAAAACCATAAAAACATACAAAAATGTGAGAAAGTTCCTGTTTTTCAAATTCTCACTGACAAAAACCATAAAAACAGACATAAATGTGAGAAAATTCCTGTTTTTTCAAATTCTCACTGACAAAAACCATAAAACATCCATGAAAAACATCAAATAAATCGACCATGGAAAAAGAGGTCATTGACCCCATTAACCACGTGTTCTCCCTAATGACTCTATGCCCATATATGGTGTGCTGTCAGTATTCTATGCCCATATTTGGTGTGCTGTCACGAGTAACACCCCCTCCTCTACTGAAGGACGTATCATCAAAATATAATGAATGGCTGACGGTTTTCAATTGAAAATTTCAGGGGATTTTAGGGTGAAGAGCTATCTGAGAGTAACCAACCGCCCTTGCCCTTTTCAGATGCTCCCTCCCCTCATTACTGATCAAAGTTTGTTCAAAATGGTCGAAAGGTCTAACTAAGCCTCCGAGGATGCATCGCCCCCCACAGTCCCCAGGGTAAGGAGTTTAAATTAAGCTATTTGCCCTTTCTTACATGCAGGATTCATCATTAGGAAAAAGGAGGAATTTGTTGGTTCTAGATGTGTTTGGAAAGGCTAAGGAAAGGCTATCAAGGTGAAACTTAAAGGAATGTTGAGGGTCATGTTAAACTAAATCTAAAGATACTATGTGCATCCTGAGTATCAAAAATGTGTGTCTGCAATATCACAAGAACAGTTTAGGGTGTTAAGTTTAAACTTTCAGGGCATGTTGAGGAACAGGTTAAAAAGGGGTATGGGCGTCCCCCCCCCCCTGGGCCCCTACAGGAAAGTACCCAACCCCGCCGTGGAATATCCCTCCTCCCCCGTATTCCCCCTGGATATTCCGGATATACATTAGAAGGATGAACATGAAAGTTTTACTCATCTTTTTAAGTCAGAGGCAATGCTATACCGTTACCTACAGTAAAGAGCTATAAGGGTTCAATGTGTTAATATTTATTTATTCATTTTTTTTTTTACTAGAGGTGCTTAATATGAAAAGGGTGGTGGTATAAACTTCGGAAGGGGCTCATTTGATTGCAAATTAAAAGTTGTAGCGTCCTTTTTAAGAGTCAAAAATCATCGGAGGAAAAAAAGTCTCCCACCACACTGTTTATTTTTCCTGAAACGCATCCGATCAAAATTTTGAGATGGCTATTGGGTTCAAAATAGTTCAAAGGTAAAACAACCATGCCTCTGAATTTGACAACCCCCTTCCAGACGTCGGGAAAAGGGCTGTAAGCTAGGCAAGTTGCCAATTGTTAAGATGTAAGGTTCTTATGGGAAGGGTGGTTGAATAAACTTTGGAGGATGTTCACTCAATTGGAAATCAAAAGTTCCAGTGCCCTTTTTAAGATTTAGTCTGCTTTTCAGCCACTTGCTATTGAATGAGTTGTTACCAACTACAGTGTCTAAATTTTTTTATTTTTATTTTAGTACAACGGCCCTTGTGTTTCAGCAATCGTTTTCAAAGAATTGTGACACAAAGTCCAACTTTAACATAAAGCTTTAGGATTTGAGGAGGGGGTAGCCCAAATCATATACAGAATAATTCCTGTTTGTTTTTAAGTTATAATGTTACTGCTTACTTAGTTGAAAAAATTTGTTTTTTAAATTTAATTTCTGATCGTTTTTCAAATCATGCCCAGGCTTAACCAAGAGCATATTTTGAACTATTACACGCACCCAAACGTCCTTTGACTCTTTAAAAGGCAAAGCTTTTTTTCTTATGAGCATTCCAATTAAAAATTATAACTATCCAAAATTTTGAACTATCCTTTCTCCCTGGGTTAGTCCTAGTCAAACAGTTCGTGGTAACGAACTGTCAGTAAGGAGTGACCCGGCTCAATGGTAACTGAAACTCTAGAAAACGGGTTTTTGATACCAATAGATATATCAAAAGAATCATATTTCAATGCTGATTTCAAATATATAACTTTCATCAAGTTTAGTGCTACCCATCGAAAGTTACGCGCCTAAGAAAATTTGTCTGATTTTAAAAAAAAGGGGGAAAGACACCCTAACAGTTACAGAAAATTAATGAAAATCACACCATAAGATTCAGAGTATCAGAGAAACCTACTGTCGAGATATTAAGCTCATATCTACAAAAATATGTACTTTTACATTTTTGCAAGAAGAAAGATCACGGATGCGTGTTTATTTGTTTTTTTTTTTTCCCAGGGGTAATCGTATCGACCCAGTGGTCCTAGAATATCGTGGGAGGGCTCATTGGAACTGAAATTGAAAGTTCTACTGCCCTTTTTAAGTGACCACAAAAAATGGAGGGCAACTAGGCCCCCTCCCACGCTTATTTTTTTCCCAAAGTCACCCGATCAAAATTTTGAGATAGCAATTTTGTTCAGCATGGTCGAAAATACGATAAATATGTCTTTTAGGATGACTTAATCCCCCGAAGTTCCCAGAGGGAGGGCTAAATGTTATGAACTTTACCAATTTTTAAATTTTAGTTTGGTTTTTGGGTATTTATCCCTAATTTTGATGGTGTTTTTTTGTGGGTTAGGGGTAGGTAAGGCTGGGTCAGTGGTTTATGTTGGAGGATCTGTTCATGAAGGAAGTTTTCATGGGGGAAGGGAAATTGCCATGAAGGGGGCGCCGGACTTGCCAGCATTATTTATTGGTTATTGGGAAGTATACAACCATTTTCAGGAAGGATTTTTTCTGGAGGGGGGGCTAGAGGAGGGGTTACTCTGGATAATATGTCCGTGGAGGATGTTTCTTTGGGGTAAGGGACATTTCTATGAAGGGGGTGCCGGATTTCCAAGCATTATTTAAAAAACGATCAGAAATTAAATAAAAAAAAAAACAAGTTTTTTCAACTGAAATGTAAGAAGGAATATTAGAACTTAAAACGAACAGAAATTATAACGTATGTGAGGGGGTTCTCCCCCAAGTCAATTCCTCGCTCTCTACGCTACAGTTTTTTTTTTAGTGCTTTCAAAATAGATATCTATTCTACTTAAAAGGCCTTTGTGATTCTGGGTTTTGTGAATCAAATTTTTTTTAATTTTTAACTTAAAGAGCGTGTTATTGACTAAGGGGAGAACCCCCTCATATAAGTAATAACATATACGTAATAAAAAAAAACAATGAAAAAACAAGCGATACGGCTCAATAGTAATCAAAACTTTTAAAAACGGAATTTTGATGTCAATAAATGTATCAAAAGAATGTGTTTATCATGCTGATTCTAAATATATAAATTTTAATAAGTTTAGTATTACTCATCAAAGGCTACGAGCCTGAGAAAATTTACTCGATTTTATAAAGAGGGGGGAACATCCCCTACAAGTGAAAGAATTTTAATGAAAATCACACCGTCAGATTCAGCGTATCAGAAAACCCTATTACATAGGTTTCAATCTCATATCTGCAAAAATCTGCAACTTTGTATTTTTTGCCAGAAGAAAAATATACGAATATAGAAGTTAGTTACGTAAGTTAATTTGTAAAGACATCCATTTAGCAAAATAAAAGTAAAATTTTTATAAAAATAAAAGCTGCATTAACTAAAAAACCATCATAAATTAAATAAAAAAAAAAAACTTTTTTAAACTGAAAGTAAGGAGCGACATTAAAACTTAAAACGAACATAAATTATTCCGTATATGAAAGGGGCTGTCCCCTCCTAAACGCCTCGCTCTTTACGCTAAAGTTTGACTCTGTCTCACGACTTTATTATTTAAAACAATAAAAAAATTTAGCGTAAAAAGCGTGGCATTGAGGAGGGGACAGCCCCTTTCATATACGGAATAATTACATTTCAACTGAAATGTAAGAAGGAATATTAGAACTTAAAACGAACAGAAATTATAACGTATGTGAGGGGGTTCTCCCCCAAGTCAATACCTCGCTCTTTACGTTACAGTTTTTTTTAGTGCTTTCAAAAGAGCTATCTATTCTAATTAAACGGCCTTTGTGATTCAGGGGTTTGGGGCTGTCCCCACCGCAACGCCGCGCACGGTAAGCTAAAGTTTGTCTCCGTATCACCACTTTATTTTAAAAAAAAATAAAAAAATTACGCTTAACGAGCAAAGCGTTGCGGAGGGGACAGCCCCTTTCATATACGGAATAATTACATTTCAACTGAAATGTAAGAAGGAATATTAGAACTTAAAACGAACAGAAATTATAACGTATGTGAGGGGGGTCTCCCCCAAGTCAATACCTCGCTCTTTACGCTACAGTTTTTTTTAGTGCTTTCAAAAGAGCTATCTATTCTAATTAAACGGCTTTTGTGATTCAAGGGTTTGTGAATCAAATTTTTTTTAACTTTTAACGTAAACAGTGTGGTATTGACTAAGGGGAGAACCCCCTCATATACGTAATAACATATACGTAATAAAATAAAACTATAAAAAAACAAGCGATACGGCTCAATAGTAATCGAAACTTTTAAGAACGGAATTTTGATGTCAATAAATGTATCAAAAGAATGGGCTTATAAAGTTGATTCTAAATATATAAATTTTATTAAGTTTAGTATTACTCATCAAAGGCTACAAGCCTGAGAAAATTTACTTGATTTTGTAAAGAGGGGGAAACATCCCCTACAAGTGAAAGAATTTTAATGAAAATCACACCGTCAGATTCAGCGTATCAGAAAACCCTATTACATAGGTTTCAAGCTCATATCTGCAAAAATCTGCAACTTTGTATTTTTTGCCAGAAGAAAAATATACGAATATAGAAGTTAGTTACGTAAGTTAATTTGTAAAGACATCCATTTAGCAAAAGAAAAGTAAAATTTTTATGCAAATAAAAGCTGCATTAACTAAAAAACGATCAGAAATTAAATAAAAAAAACAAGTTTTTTAAACTGAAAGTAAGGAGCGACATTAAAACTTAAAACGAACATAAATTATCCCTTATCTGAATGGGGCTGTCCCCGCAACACCACCACACTCTTTACGATAAAGTTTTAATCATTAAAAAAAATCTATTTTTAAAAAAAATAAAGAAAATTTGCTTAAAGCGCCAGGCGTTGAGGAGGGGACAGCCCCTTTCATATACGGAATAATTTCTGTTCGTTTTAAGTTTTAATGTCACTCCTTACTTTCAGTTTAAAAAACTTGTTTTTTTTATTTCACGACTAAGGGTCGCAACTCCTTCCACTATCTTTGTAAAGGGGTGTAACTACCGGGTGAATTTTACTGGGAACGAAGAACCATGGAAAGTGAAATATCTGTTAAAAACAGTTTAAAGTATTTTAAATGAAATATTTGAAAAATAGTTTAGAAAATGGAACAAGGGAAATTCCATTAGTTCCATCTAGTAAATTGGTTGGTAGCTACCCGCTTTTTAAGTTTTTTGCTCGAGAATTTAAATATTGTTATTGTAAGTAAAATTTTGGGCAGAATCAAAGTCAAAATTTTCAATGAACAATAGTTTTGTTGAATAAGTTCTAAATAACTTTATTAAAGAAATTTGGGTAACTTTAAACCCCAAAATGAACATAATTTATTCCGTATAGGAGGGGGACTGCCCCCTCCTCATCCCCACCTCCACCTCATGGTCTTCTAGTCCTCTTTTTATAAGTCGAAAGTGATTGGAGACCAGCCAGCCCTGCCCTAGAACTGTTTTTGATATCTAGTCCTTTAGTCACCCCTTAGGGCATCTAATCGACATTTTGAGGCACCTACGATTTCTCTGTGGCTGCTCAATTTTGCGTACGGGGAAGTTTTCTAAAGTATCTAAAGTTCTAAGTAATCAGTTCTACCCCTACCTCGTCCCCAGCCTCCCGCTCGTGGTCATAAAAACTTCAGAGGATGCTCATTCGATCAGAAATTGAGAGGTCTAGTCCTTTTTTTTATAAGTCGAAAGGATTGGAGACCAACCAGCCCTTGTCCTAAAACTGTTTTTGATATCTGGCCCTTTAGTCACCTCTTAGGAATTCTTATATTTCTTTTTAGGTTCCTTTTTTGTTATTTCTGTTTTGCTTCTAAATTGTGTGTTGTTGAAGGTTTTTTCATGGGGTGGGGGACTTCTCCGGGGGCACTTTTTCTCGGGGTGAACGTGCCGTGAGGAGAGAGGGGCCACGGGGGGAATTGGCCAGGGGGATAACACCAGCTCCCACGGCAAAGACGCTAAAATACGGTATAAATGGATTACTTATAAGAAGAGACACTCCGCGTGATTACTTTGATAAGCTGGAATCTGCTCATCGCAAGGCCTTCTCCTTTGAGGAGTTGCAACCTTGAGCTATACTGGTTACGATATTTGAAAAGACGGTATCTTGAACATCATTAGTCATTTCTGTAGCATCTGTTACCTTTTCAACCTCTAAGGCTAAAATTTGAGGAGCGTCAAAGGATATTTTCCACAAATCCATGCACCATCCTCCCTCCGACGAACTGTCACTGCCGTTGTCTAAGTCGACAACGCAAACACGTAGAAAGGCGGTACGGTTGGAATGCGTACAAAAGGAAACAACAAGCAGTGAGTACTTGAACAGCTTCGCAAGACGTTGCACTACCATTAGAAATGGTTTTCCAGGGGATATTACCCCTAAAAGCTTGTCTGTTGATTTCTTTATATAGACGTTCATCAGAAACAACTTTGGTAGATGTTTGAGTGCCGTATCATGCCCTTAGTTTTTAGCGGCCTCGCACCATGAATTTTGGCATAATACAACACAAGTTTTACAGGAGAGCTATTAAATTCAAAACATTTTTCAGTTTTTATTTAATATTATTATTAATATAACATATTAAAAGGAAAAAAAACATAAGCAAGTAATATACGGCAAACGCAATTGATTTCGGAAGCTGCAACTCTCTACTACTTCGGTGGACGAGGAAAGATAACAAGACATTTTGGAAGAAAGAAAAACTTTCAAGTATCTTTGGAGCCAAATAAGAGGAATCAAATCGAGAGGTGGAAGGAATCGAGAGGAGGAAGGAATCGAGAAGAGGAAGGAATCTAGAGGAGGACGGACTCGAGAGGAGGAAGGACACAAGGTGATGACGGACTCGAGATGAGGACGGTCTAGATATGAGTCAGGACTAAAGAAGAGGAATGACTCGAGATGTGGAATTACTCGAGTGGATAAAGGAAACGAGAAGAGTAATGAGTAGAGTTGAGGAATGACTCGAGAGGTGTAAATAAACAAGATGAGGAATGAAACGAGTAGAGGAACGATTCTAGATGTGTAAGGATTCTAGAGTTGTAAGGAATCGAGGACGGTCACGAGTGGAGGAACGTATCGAGATGACGACTGTATCTAGAAGACGCATGAATCTAGAGGAGGAAGTAATCGAGAGGAGGAAAGTATCTAGATGAGGTATGAAACGAGAAGTGGAATTCCGCTAGAGGAGGAAGGAATCGAGAGGAGGAAGGAATCGAGACGAGGAATGAATCGAGAGGAGGAAGGAATCGAGAAGAGGAAGGAATCGAGAGGAGGAATGACTCGAGAGGGGGAATGAATCGAGATTAGGAATTAATCGAGAAGAGGAAGGAATCGAGAGGAGGAAGGAATCGAGAGGAGAAGGAATCGAACTAATCGATAGAAAACGCTATGGGATGTGAATTCTAGCTTTCAGAAAAATGTCACGTAATGCCTTTTGAATTACCACGTCCCAAATATTACGAGACAAACTATATGGAAAGTGCTGCGCCAGACTACCTTAGACAGCTCTCTGTTGCGAGAAGACGTTAGTAGTAGCAGTACCCCCCTCTTGAACATGATTCGTTTCAACATACATAGGATCTCAAAACCACGATTCAAATTAGACCTTTTGTACCTTTCTAAGACCACGCAATGCATCACTTTTATCGTCCCTTATAGAAAACAACATTGTTAGAATAATTATTTCATAATTACATTTGAAAGAAAATATTGAAAGGTCAAAAAAGGAGAATTGTAAAGCATTAGATTCGTTAGTATTTGCCCTTGATAATAACATTAATATCCTATTTTACCCTGTACATCCGTAGTGCCATGGCTTTTATTGATTCGCAATAGGCCTTTTCTTCTATGTCAATTGTTGCAAATTACGGTAGCTATGGAAAACGAATAGTTAATTAACATGAACTGGTCACTGGCAATTCGCAGAAACGTAGTAATTAGGCGGCAAATTTAAAATGGGAACTTTTAGTTTAAACGAAGGTTTAAAACTTCAAAACAACGAAAAGTAAAACACAAAATTAGCCCGAACTTGCTTCTTAAATGAAAAAAGCAGCAAGTTTTGTTTTTATTCTTCGAGTTTTTTTTATTTATCGCTCAAAATCTATCATTAATTTTTTTCGACGGAGGTAAGAGTTAATGAAAACTTTATCGAAAAGTTTTAGTAGCAATAATATTCTGCTAACTTGCCGAGACACAATTGTTAGCAAAGTTACTCGGGTGTTTTTTCACAGTTGAAACAAGTTTGGAAGAATAGGAGAATAAGCCGGCAAACCAAGATTAGAATGTTGGAAGTCATGGTAATGACAGCGGTCAACATGGGCGTCATTCGCTATGGGCAGGGGTGGGGCAACTGCCCCTCCCAGACCTCGGTTTGCCCCCCTCTCCCCCCCCGGGTGGCCCCCGCGGACAGTTTGGTTCTTCCCAAAGCTTGCCAAAACTAAGATAAACCTACTTAATTCAAGCATCAACAGAAACAAATCAGTATTTTTTAGTACATAGGCCTATTTACCTTTATAGTAATACATAGTATCTTTATGGTACCAAATGACTTATTTTTAAGTTTTTACTGTCATTTTCACTTGGTTTGGGAAAATTTACACCAACTTTGCCCCCCCCCCCCCCCAGGATTTCGACGAAATTACAACACTGGCGGTCAAGTGGGTTCTGGAACGTGAGTATTTCGGAAAACGGGGGAAGATTTGCTAGACGTTTTCCATGAGGATGGTCTATGGATTGTTTGGGGTACCCGATTGACTGACCGTATTTCAAACAATAAGCTGTACGAAAAAACTGGTTCTAAATCCCGTTTTCTAGGGCTATAATAAGAGAGAGGTTGAGATAGATAGGACACGTTTTTGAGGATGAAGGATGGCTGATTGGCCCTCGTTCTAGGGCCAGACAAAAAGTAGGTGGGCCCCGAATGCGGTGAGAAGACGTCGTAAGAAAGGATTCAAATAAAGTTGGAAATTTTTGGGACGATGAATACAGGGAAGTTTTAAATAGATTAGGATGGATGAGGTTCGTAGGCAGTTTTGTCGTCCTCAGGAGGCTTGGTGCTGCAGCGAGTTGCTAGTAGTAGTAGTTAAAACCAATGATTTTTTTAGAATGAGCGAAACAGGCCTTTTATCCTTAGAAAATTTTTTACTTTTTTTTAACTGTGACACATATTTTAATAAAATTTATTTTTTTAGGGTAATTCCGATCTTTAAAAAAATACATGAGTCAAACAAGCACACGTAAAACATATAAAAGAAACGTAAAATTACGATCTTCTTTGTGGTATATCACCCCCCCCCCTCCAGGTTCAGATTCTGATTACGATGCGAAGAGTAGGCTATCAATAATCGAAATTTACATGTCGTCCATCCTTTTGTCTGTCCCGTAAATTGAAACCCATATAAGGGCTTCAAATGGGAGTAGGTGTATAGGGGAGGTACTTTCCCCTAGATATATTGGCCCTAATTAAATTTTGAAAAATACTTTTCTTGGTATTTTCAATTATAAAATTCTTTTTTGGTATTATCGTTGAAAAATAAAAAATAAATACACCATTGATTTTTAGAAATATTGCTCTCCCCCCTATATTTTATGAACTAACGCCACTAGCACCACACCAACATCTTATCGGTGACACCATTTCAAAGGACGGCAGTTTGTTGGAGCCTATTTAAGCCTATTAAATTGTGAACAATTGCTCTCCGGACAAACTTTTTTTGACATGTCAGAGAAATTCGTAGAAAACGTAAATCAGTATGTTTTAGAAAAATTAAATCAGCTCACATAACAGGTCCCGAAAATCAAAAATATTCATGAAAGTTTCCCCAGAAACCAATTGTTTTTCAGACATAGTCTTTAATATTCACGAGTTGCTTATTTCTAAAATATACAAAAGGCGAAAAGGAAGAATAGTGGGGCATTACCTGGAATACGAAAATTTACAGAGACTGACAATTTTTACAATATTCAGTAAAATATGATGTTTTTGAGTCCATATCGTCCATGTTCTTATTAAATACCCCCCTTTACCCCCCCCCCCTCACATGAGACATTTTGTGTGTTTTCGTCACCTGACCCTTAAAGTAATTCTTTAGCCGTCCCAAAACAATATGTTTTATTAAATTATTATTCTTCATTCAGTATTCAGCGACACACACTCAAAATATCTTGCGAAAAAATTACTTCCGACCGCAACTTATACGCCATCTATTCTATCTATACATCGGGGCACTAGGAAAACACAATTTTTAACTTTATTTCTCCCATTCATTCATATTTGAGTGGACTGACAACCGTGCTACTTGATTGATGGTACAAGAATAGGTCAAAAAGCGTTATGTTACACGGCATATATTTTCTAAGGCCAACTGAATTTCGTTTGGAGTTTTTGGACCTTAATTAAAAACTAGTTGTTTCTGCAAGGGGCCTTTTTTTCAATATCATAAAGTAATATAGGTCTAAAAAATTTAAGTAAAAAACGATCAAAAGTGCTGTAATAGCATATGAAGTATTTCTGAAAACACCTGGAGATTTCTAACTATACTCAGCATCAAATAAAATTTGAGAAAAAAAATTGAATGAACCACTGTAGCGTGTAAAGTACAAGCGTATAAGTCTACTTATGAAAAATTAATTTAAAAAACTTTTTTCACAAAACAAGTTTTTCAAAGAAGAGTAAAGAACTACATTAAACAAGAAATTAGCAAAAATAAAATCAAATAATCTACCAAGCGTGAAACTACCATAAATCAGCATCGATAAATAAATGGAACCCAAAACGAACAGAAATTACAATAATTAACCGAGTCAAACTCAAAACGAGCGAAAATTAACATAAGTTGGGCGCAAAACCCCAATGTCTTCCCAAGGCCAGAACAAAATTTGCACTTTACTGAAAAATATATAAATGTTTTTACTTTTATAACTTTAATAAATCAAATAATATTAACATTTTGATTACTAAATATCAGTATATGTGTATTAAACTGACAATGTTAATTCATTTGTAATTTTTCAGTAAAGTGCAAATTTTGTTCTGGCCTTGGGAAGGCATAATTTACTTCCCCATAATTTGCTGAATGCTCAATTACCCAACCGATGTGGAAATTCAACAGGCGTTATGTTTTGCCGAGAGCTCAATTCCCAACTGAGGGGGAAATTCAAAATGTGTTATGTTTTGCTAAGTACTCAATTGCCCAACTGAGAGGCAGAAATTCAAAAGGAGTTATGTTTTGTTGAGAGCTCAATTGTCCAACTGAGAGGCGGAAACTCAAAAGGCGTATGTTCTGCTGAGTGCTCAATTGCCCACCTGAGGGGTGGGAACTCAAAAGGCGTTTTGTTTTGCTGAGAGCTCAATTGCCCAAGTGAGAGGCAGAACTTCAAAAGGCGTTATGTTTTGCTGAGTGTTCAATTACCCAACCGAGGTGGAAATTCAAAGGGCGGTATGTTATGCTGAGTGCTCAATTACCCAACCGAGGTGGAAATTCAAAAGGAGTTATGTTTTGTTGAGAGCTCAAGTCCACAATTAGCGGAAATTAAAAAGTAGTTATGTTTTGATCTGTGCTCTATTGCCCAACTGAGAGGCGAAACTTCAAAAGGCGTTATGTTTTGCTGAGTGCTCAATTGCCCAACTGAGAGGCGGAAACTCAAAAGGTGTTATATTTTCCTGAGTACTCACTTACCCAACTGAGGCAGAAATTCAAAAGGCGGTATGTTATGCTGAGAGCTCAATTGCCCAACTGAGAGGCGGAAACTCAAAAGACGTTATGTTTTGCTAAGTACTCAATTGCCCAACTGAGGTGGAACTTGACAAGGCGTTAAGTTTTGCGGAGTGCTCAATTGCCCAACTGAGAGGCAGAAACTCAAAAGGGGTTTTTTTTTCTGAGGGCTCAATTACCCAACTGAAGCGGAAATTCAAAGGCGTTATGTTTTGCTGAGAGCTCCATTGCCCAACTGAGAGACGGTAACTCAAAAGGCGTTATGTTTTGCTGAGTGCTCAGTTGCCCAACTGAGAGGCGGAAACTCAAAAGGCGTTATGTTTTTCTGAGTGCTCAATAACCCAACTAAGAGGCGGAAACTCAAAAGGCGTTATGTTTTGCTGAGTGCTCAATTGCCCAACTGAGAGGCGTAAATTCAAAAGGCGGTATGTTTTTCTGAGTGCTCGATAACCCAACTGAGTCGGAATTTTAAAAAGCGCTATGTTTTGCTGAGAGCTCAATTGCCCAGCTGAGAGACGGAAACTCAAAATGCGTTATGTTTTTCTGAGTGCTCAATAACCCAACTGAGAGGCGGAAACTCAAAAGGCGTTATGTTTTGCTGAGTGCTCAATTGCCCAACTGAAAGGCGGAAATTAAAATGGCGCTATGTTTATCTGCATTAGTTCCAAAGAAGGGCAAAAAAAAAATTAAAAATAAGTTTTAAGTTTTATAGTTTTAATTAATATCCAAGGTCTTAGTAAAATAAAAAGCTTTGTTTACTAGGCACCCAAGATGTGATATACAATTGAAATTAAGAGCTCAATTTACCAATTATTTTTATCAGTGGCGAGCAATGAAATAATGAAAAATAATTATGCAGCATTACTTATATACAGCATTTTTGAAAATATTCAGAAATTTCTAACTAAATTGGGAAACACAGGATTGAGGGAATCAAAGTCAGCCAGTTATTGGAGCGTACAAAGTATAAGAGGGAACTATAAATGTGCGTATTTATGAAAAATATCACATAAGAACTTTTGAATTACTCCATTGCTGACCCTGTGCCCTTAATTCTGTTCAGTAAAGTGAACACTCAACTGTAACTGGGCTTTAAAATTCAAAAGGCGTTATAATTCGCAGCTTTAACTTCAAAAAGGAGTAGAAAACCTGAAAAATGTGTTTCAGCTGAAACCAATAAATGATGTAGGTCTAAAGAAATACAAAATAATTAAAAAGTTGCGTGAGGAAATATTAAGTATTTTTTAAAATACCAAGAAGTTCTAAC
>NC_142795.1:23613779-23712399 GCF_049724085.1 Artemia sp. Qi Xiang Cuo
GTTTAACTCAGGTATTGAACCTTTGGTAGATATAATGGTTCGAAAATAAACTATTCCCGTAATACAGAAAATTTAAGTTTGAACAATTATTCGTTATTATTTCATCATATCTCTGGTTTAGTCTGGTAGCTCTTTACTTTTACTCGAAAAGTGTCCTCTTGTGGGAAATGCAAAATACGATGAAATTACGTTCCCATGGTTCTAATTCAGATCCTTTAATTAGGGAGATCAAGGCTTGGTATGAAAAAAGAATTTTCAGTGAAAGACTCATAAATATAGCTCTTAATATGGTTTTTCAGTGTTTTTTCTAACGTAAATAAGCAAAATATGACGAAATTATGTTCCCATGGTTCTAATTCATATCCTTCAATTAGGGGGTCATGACTTGGTCAGAAATATGAATTTTCAGTTACATACTCATAAATATAGCTCTTATTATGGTTTTTCAGTTTTTTTTCAAAAAAAAATATACAAACTACGACGAAATTACGTTCCCATGTTTCTAATTCATATCCTTCAATTAGGGGTTCAGAGCTTGGTAAGAAAAAGGAATTTTCAGTGAAAAACTCAAAAATATAGCTCTTAATATGACTTTTCAGTGTTTTTTTCCAACGAAAATAAGCAAAATATGATGAAAATGCATTCCCATGTTTCTAATTCGTATCCTATAATTATGAAAAAACTTGAAACAGTGATTTTGCGATAAGCCTTCAGCTGCAATTTACACCAAAAGGACAAGATACTTATCAAAATCATGAAATTTAAAAATGTAAAATGTATATTTCAATGAAATAATAGCCTTATTAATAATTTAAAATAAATAAACCGTGGAAAGTGGTTTTCTTTAGTATTGTTTGTGAATGATTAAAATAAGATGAGTGACAGAAAACATTTTGAAACTAAACAAAACTTTAAATTTGGTAAATTGTCAAATGTTGTCAAAATGTAATTTTTTCCTGAAATTTAAACCTCTTAGTTTAACTCAGGTATTGAACCTTTGATAGATATAATGGTTCGAAAATAAACTATTCCCGTAATAGAGAAAATTTAAGTTTGAACAATTATTCGCTATTATTTCATCATATCTTTGGTTTAGTCTGGTAGCTCTTTACATTTACTAGAAAAGTGTCCTCTTGTGGGAAAAAGTTTTTTATCACTCTAATAAGTTTATTGCTAAACATAAGTTTACGTTTGAACAATTATTTGTTATTATTTAATCATATCTTTGATTTAGTAGCTCTTTACTTTTAGTTGAAAAGTGTCCTCTTGTGGGAAAGAGTTTTTGCCACTTTAACTAGTATGGCATTGGACATAAGTTTACGTTTGAATAATTATTTAACTTTATTTCTGCTCATCTTTGATTTAATGTAGTAGCTCTTTACTTTTCTTTGAAAAACTTATTTTGTGGAAAGTTTTTTAATTAATAAAACATTTCGTGGTAACGAAGTGTAAGTAAGGAGTGAGCCAGCTCAATGGTATCCGAAACTCTAGAAAACGGAATTTTGATACAAATAGATACATCAAAGAATCAGCTTTAAATGCTGATTTCAAATATACAAGTTTCATCAAGTTTAGTTTACGTGTTTATTTGATAGTTTTTTTTTTTACGTGATAACATATCAAGCTAATGTGGAAAATTGTTAGAGGCATAACGTATAATGTACTCAAGTAATGCAGGATGTTCTACCATTTTGTAATGTAAAACAGCACTTCAACCTAAGGAAGGTCTAAGTGTTGTAGAAATAAAATTCTTAGATAGTAATCGACTTGAAATTATCGAAAACTATGTATTGAGTTTCTGAGTTTTTGAATTTCTCAGACCACAATGGTGCATCGTGGTGCACTTGGTCTTAAATATTTATGTAGTCGGTACAAAATTAACTGTTAATAGAGTTTTTATTTATAAGCTTTGTTTAACTAATCTGATTCATTTAAATCTTCAAAAATAATGTACTCCTATTAAAAACAACTCACTACAGCACCTAGTCGACCGAGAAGGACACAGCTGTGCATGCTCCCCCACCATAGAGGATGAGCGGTCTATACTTACCTTTTTAGGAGTGATTAATTAGAAGTATGTTTACAGAAAATTTACGTTTAAGCAATTATTCAACTTTATTTCTGCTCTCTTTGATTTAATGACGTAGCTCTTTACTATTCATTTAAAAACATAGTTATTATAAAGGTTTTTTTCTTGGTTTTATCAGATAAATTGAATCTCATACATGCTTCTATCAATGACATTAAATCTCGCTTCGTATGTAAAAAATAATAAAAAAAACCCATATCTGGCTAATTGATGAATTTTAGAAATACAAAATTATAAATAAAATGAAAAATAATAAGTAACCCTGTTTATTACATTTATAGAACACTCCTCAGTATATTCATGAAGACTATACCTTTCCACAGAGCTTTTGGTCATAGTGTTCTCGACCTTTTTAGGATGTATGGACCGAGTGGGAGCTCACAGAAAGTGAGGAGCTTCTTTTGTGTAAATCTGAGATTGTCAGTTCATATAATGATGACGACGTGGTAGAAGTTCATTATACATCATCTGGACTATCGTATACATCAGATGATTTGGTGAGGAGGGGACCCTCAGGGAGAATGTGTTTCGAAGATGATGATCGTCTATATGTTGATATGCCCCCTCTGAGTAATATTAAAATAGACAATGATGATGATGACAGCATTCAAATAATCACGTTACCTTCACCTCAAAATGAAGAAATTACGACTGAGGACGAGGTAGTGGAGGATGATGAGGTCATACATTTAAAAAGTATTATATATATATATTGATTTGACAGTTGAATAAAAATATATAGAAGAATGATTTTTTTTATAACATTGATAAAATACTTGGCTGTGGACTGATAGTAGGCCTACTCTATGGAGTGATTTAATTAAACTGAACTATTCATGTACAGAAGTCTCTGCTGGTATCCTTATTCTATACATATCTAGTATGAGAAAATAAAAATAGCAGAAACAAATTTATTGTATGATTATGGTATAAAACTTTTCAAGCATATAAAAAATGGGATTTATCGTAAAATGGTATATGAGAACACTTCCACCTTGGTTTCCGTTGCTTAAAATCCTTTTCGTAGAATGACCTCTTATGTTGTCTCTTAAAGGGCCACTTTTCTCTTCTCTTGGAGCATAATCATCATAATAATCCGAGTTATATCTTGCACTATACACATTTTTCCTTGGGTTTTCACTGCTGTCTTTTACACTATAGAGAAAGCCTTCTTTTACCAGTCTCTTCTATTGATCCTCCTTTTCTATCATATCAATCCTTCTTTTATCTGAGCTTACTTGCAATCGATATAAATTTCTCTCCATGTCACATATAATTTTTCTTCTCGTTTCCTCCAGATTCTTCCCATCTGTCTCTGCCTCTAAGCTATCTAAACATTCAGTAGGTTCATGTGAATACTCAAAATCATGAAAATGTCCTTTACAAATAGAAAAGTTGCAATAAAAGGATATTTCTAACTCAACTTGGTCACTCATGTTATTACACTGCTAACTAAAAACTTATTGAATTCTATTCACAGACTAATAAAAATATAACAAAAATTCTTTTCTTCATATTCCCGCCGCCGCTAATTTATAATACGCCCTCTGATTGGTTGAAAAGGGGGATGCATCCGACTCGCTGATTGGCTGAGAAGGAAACACGGGATCTAACTGTTTCCTATTCGTGGGAACTCTTAAAGTTCGCCTCGAGCGTGCACTAGTCCAAAACAACAACAACAACAAATACTGTTTCCTATTTCTGACTCCTTGACATTCGCTGAGAGTGTGCACTTGCCCAAAACATCAACAACAACAAATACTGTTTCCTATTTCTGGACACCATGACATTCGCCTCGAGCGTGCACTTACAACAACAACAACATCGACCTTGACATTCGCTGAGAGCGTGCACTTAAAACAACAACAACATCGACCTTGGAAATTTAGGTCATTGACCCGATTAACAACGTGGTCTCCCCAGGGAGGCTATGCCCATATATGGACTCCCGTTCGGACCTTTAGGGTCATCTCTACTTGTATTGTTGATGCAAGCATCCCATTCTTTAATTACCCGTGAGGCATTCTTAACCATCGCAATACCTTTACGCAAATATCTTTTCGCAAAAAAATCGCAAATCTCGTAAACTAAAGAAGTAATTACCCTTTTCAAAAACATTAGTCCTTCTATTAATGAACCCATGAAACGAAATCAGTCTGATAGCATCACACAATCTCGCTCCTAGTTCCAAAAATGGAATGCATGTAGCGTTCGTAGCAATAGGTTTAAAAACCTATTAGCCAAGTTTAAAAAAAAACCTACTAATCAACTTACAGATGAATGACCACGTATTTAACCTAAAAAAAACTTGTATATCATGAACTAGAAATCTACGTCAGAAAAACTTGTCCTTAATTGGATGTAACCGACTCGCTGATTGGCTGAGAAGGAAACACGTGATCTAACTGTTTCCTATTTCTGGAAACTCTTAACATTCGCCTCGAGCATGTACATGTCCAAAACAACAACAACATCAAATGCTTAAATGGATGTAACCGACTCACTGATTGGCTGAGAAGGAAACACGTGATCTAACTGTTTCCTATTTCTGGAAACTCTTAACATTCGCCTCGAGCATGTACATGTCCAAAACAACAACAACATCAAATGCTGTCTCCTATTTCTGGACACCTTGACATTCGCTGAGAGCATGCACTTGCCCAAAACAACAACAACAACAAATACTGTTTCCTATTTCTGGACATCTTGACATTCACCTCGAGCGTGCACTTACAACAACAACAACATCGACCTTGACATTCGCTGAGAGCGTGCACTTAAAACAACAACAACCTCGACCTTGGAAATTTAGGTCATTGACCCCATTAACACCGTGTTCTCCCTAGGGAGGCTATGCCCATATATGGACTCCCGTTCGGACCTTTAGGGTCATCTATACTTGTATTGTTGATGCAAGCATCCCATTCTTTAATTACCCGTGAGGCTTTCTTAACCATCGCAATACCTTTACGCAAATATCTTTTCGCAAAAAATTCGCAAATCTCGTAAACTAAAGAAGTAATTACCCTTTTCAAAAACATTAGTCCTTCTATTAATGAACCCATGAAACGAAATCAGTCTGATAGCATCACACAATCTTAAATGGATGTAACCGACTCACTGATTGGCTGAGAAGGAAACACGTGATCTAACTGTTTCCTATTTCTGGAAACTCTTAACATTCGCCTCGAGCATGTACATGTCCAAAACAACAACAACATCAAATGCTGTTTCCTATTTCTGGACACCTTGACATTAGCTGAGAGCATGCACTTGCCCAAAACAACAACAACAACAAATACTGGTTCCTATTTCTGGACACCATGACATTCGCCTCGAGCGTGCACTTACAACAACAACAACATCGACCTTGACATTCGCTGAGAGCGTGCACTTAAAACAACAACAACATCGACCATGGAAATTTAGGTCATTGACCCCATTAACACCGTGGTCTCCCTAGGGAGGCTATGCCCATATATGGACTCCCGTTCGGACCTTTAGGGTCATCTCTACTTGTATTGTTGATGCAAGCATCCCATTCTTTAATTACCCGTGAGGCATTCTTAACCATCGCAATACCTTTACGCAAATATCTTTTCGCAAAAAAATTCGCAAATCTCGTAAACTAAAGAAGTAATTACCCTTTTCAAAAACATTAGTCCTTCTATTAATGAACCCATGAAACGAAATCAGTCTGATAGCATCACACAATCTCGCTCCTAGTTGCAAAAATGGAATGCATGTAGCGTTCGTAGTAATAGGTTTAAAAACCTATTAGCCAAGTTAAAAAAAAAAAACCTACTTAAAAATCAACTTACAGATGAATGACCACGTATTTAACCTAAAAAAAACTTGTATATCATGAACTATAAATCTACGTCAGAAAAACTTGTCCTTAAATGGATGTAACCGACTCGCTGATTGGCTGAGAAGGAAACACGTGATCTAACTGTTTCCTATTTCTGGAAACTCTTAACATTCGCCTCGAGCATGTACATGTCCAAAACAACAACAACATCATTTGCTTAAATGGATGTAACCGACTCGCTGATTGGCTGAGAAGGAAACACGTGATCTAACTGTTTCCTATTTCTGGAAACTCTTAACATTCGCCTCGAGCATGTACATGTCCAAAACAACAACAACATCAAATGCTGTAACCATCGGACCTTTAGGGTCCGATGGTTACAGCATAGAAAGATGTAATGACCAGTAGAATAGAATATCTATCAGAAAAAAACCTGTTTGGTACGGGGGCGTTGTAGAATAACATGATATGTCTAAGCAAATAGCATGGTAATTCCTATATGTCTATGCAAATTCATTATTAGCATTCTACTTATACCATCAGATTCAGCGTATTAGGAAACCCTACTGTAGAGGTTTCAAGCTCCTATCTGCAAAAATGTGGGATTTTGTATTATTTGCCAGAAGAAAGATCACGGATGCGTATTTATTTTGTTGTTTTTTTCCCAGGGGTGATCGGATCGACCCAGTGGTCACAGAGTATCATGAGAGGGCTCATTTGAAAGGAAATTAAAAGTTCTAGTGCCCTTTTTAAGTGACCAAAAAGATTGGAGGACAACTAGACCCCTCCCGCGCCCATTTCCCCCCAAAATCGTCCAATCAAATTTTGAGATAGCCATTTTGTTCATCATAGTTGAAAGGCCCAATAAATATGTTTTTGGATTAAGACGACCCCTCCCCCCCCCCGCCAACAGTTCCAGGGGAAAGGTCTTTAAGTTATAAAATTTCCCCATTGTTTGCGCATAGTATTTGTTTTTAGGAAGTATGTATACATTTTTGTATGGGGGGGGGGACGAATTTTCTGCTGTTTTTTTACGAGGGATTTTTCCATGGGGAGGGAAGTTTCCTTGGGGTGAACTTATCAAGGGAAACTATGTCTTGCTTTCTTTTTTCCGTCTCACTTTTACACGTGGAGTTGTTAAGAATAATTGTTAGGGGCAAATTTTCACCTGGATTGAATTGTCTAGATGATATTTCCGTGGGGAGGGAGATTTCTCCGTGGTGGTGAGGCCAGATTTCCTGGCATTAATTAAAAAACGATCAGAAATTAAATACTAGAAAACAAGTTTTTTTTAACTGGAGGTAAAGTGCAACATTAAAACTTAAAACGAACAGAAATTATTACGTATATTAAGGGAGCTATCTCCTTCTTAACACCTCGCTCTTTACCCTAAAGTGTTTTAGTACTTTAAAAAAAGCTTCTTATTGTTCTAATTAAACGACCCTTGTGTTATTAGAGTCGTTCTTAAAGAATTGGGACAAAACTCAAACTTTATCGCAGCCCACACTGTAAAAAAAATAAGTATCTTGAGTTGGATTTGGTTCAATTACCTAAGGAAAGTTTTTGGATTACTCTGACAGCGATCTGTTATTAACAAACAGCACGAAAAGTTGCCAACAAATGCCTTTTTTTTGGTAAAATCTCAGGGTTTTTCAGTACTACTTAAAGTGGTTTTGCTAGGTGATGTAACTGGTTTATTAAATACTTCTTTTTGTAGAACAATACAGGGAACAGTTCTTTTCTTAGTTGTGCAGTATGAAAGAAACTTATACTATGTTAGTTTTGATGAAGTATGAGCAGCTGGTAAAAATTACCAAAAAGTCAATGAAATCTATTCTTACTTACTTACTTAAAGCTCTTGCTCGGCAGCGTCGCCAGCGTAGAGGGAACCAGTCGTCAGCGCCGTCAGTCTTCTCCAGAGTGGTCGGTTCAGGGAGAGGGTTGTCACTTCAGCCGGGTTGATGTTTCTGGAGGCGAGCCGATCACGGATGACGTCCGCCCATCTGGTGTGTGGTCTTCCCCTAGGACGCCTCCAGCCGTTTGCAGCTGGGTCGAAATCGAAGATGAGCCGGGCGGGTGTTTGAGCAGGCAGACGGAGCAGATGACCATACCAACGCAGCGAGCGAGACTCAAGCTGCTCGGACAGGGGTGGGAGTTTGAAGGACCTGAGGATTTCTGAATTTCGTACCCTGTCGGGCCATCGGGAGCGTTCTATTTTTCGGAGGTGTTTCGTCTGGATGGCATCTACCTTCAGCGTCTGTGTCTGAGTCAGCGACCAAGTCTCAGCAGAATAGAGCATAATGCTGGCAACCGAAGCAGAGTATATTCGTGCTTTGGTGAGACGGCTGATCTGGGGTTTATGGAAGACTGTTTTTAGAAAGCGACCGAAGACAGAGTTTGCTTTTGCCGCTCTTGCTGATATTTCGGCATCTAGGCTTCCGTTTGAGCAGACAATTGAACCAAGGTAGGTAAACTGCTTGACTACCTCTACAGTCTGGCCACAAATTTCCACAGATGACAGGGGGTTGGACGGCGTCTATTCCACCTCCCCCAAAAAATTTTGGTTGTGATGCCCCTGTATAGCCCTATACGATATGGAATAGTATTGATCAGACCATCAAGCGAAATATCTTGATTGGATATAGTGGAACCAAAACGATCAAAATAGTGTAAACAATATATTCCCCCAATCTGAAGGATATTCAACGGAAGAAAATATAACCACCTTACAAATTATATAAAAAAATAAAATTGAATGACGTTATATTAAGTACGCCTGACATTTTTGAATTAGTCAAGGCAATTTTTTGTGTATCTTGACAAGTTTTTTTTCTTCAAATCTTTAAATAAAGAAAGATTCAATATACAGGGTCAATACACTTCTGAGATATTTGCTGTTTGGTATACTTTTGTTTTGTTCATATTTATTGGTCTTGAACATGCTTATTTGTTTTTTTGTTTTTTTAATTTGTTTATCAGGAAATTTCAGTTGCTTTTGGTGAAAAAGTTGTATGTAATTTTTTTTTAATCATTGCTTTACAAAACTGATCTATTAAAATCCACAGGTTCAACTGATTCGCTCCTGTATAGTATGTGGTTCATTAAGATAACTATAGTTGTTGTTTTTTTACCATTTGTTATATCGCCCTTTTTAAATGCAGAAAAACGAAATGTAATTAGTAGCTTTTAACATCGAACTTGTTTTCCCTTGTTTTATTGTCCCCTTAAAAAAAATTGCATAATAACCTATTTACTAATTTTAAAAAAAGGCAAAAACCCTTAGATATATTTTAGTTTTTATGCTCGTTTCATATGTGATCATCGTACCTGTAAAAAAAACACTGACGCATCTCAACAACCTGGAAGACCAAAAGATGGAACAGGTTCAAAAATTGTCCACTATCCAGAGGAATATCTAGCACTTTCCTAGCAAAAAAAAAATGCTTTTTATCATTCCGCCCTTCTCACCTGAAAAGCTTCTGCTGGCACTCGCTTTTCTACGGGTTTCTCAGATGATCCTTAAGAAGGTTATTTTTCTGTGTCCTTTATTTGTTGTTTGGGTGTTTAGCAATTTGACTAATTCTATTCACTTTCAGATCTCGTGAAAATTGCACAAGCACAAGCTGTTACTCATGGGTGAAGAATCAAGTTCCATTAAAACGTACACACTGATAGCTCCTTTTATACAAGCTTTTACAGAATTACATAAAGAGTATCTGATTGACCATGCTGCAGACTTTGAGTTTTTTCGGAATAAATGGAAGATGAAAAGTATGGATAAATTCACTTATCCTTTATCTCTGCCGGAGAATTCTATTCACTTTCTGGATGAAGCGTTTGATTTTTTAGTTGATCGGCTATCATCCCGATACCATCTTCCCACCCGGATTTTATCGATCTACACTATGTATGCACTCTTTATAAATCAATCAGTATCATCAAATGGCGAAAAAGCAGTCCGAATCAGTATAGCTCTTGATGATTGTAAAAATATAGAACTTCTGAAGAAAATACTCATTGAAGGCAAACATATTGATTGTTTTATTGTGATTTTGAAATTAAAAGCATTTAATGCTTTCGCTGCTGTTGTGGCTAGAGGGCGGTTTTATCGGGGCTTTGACAAAGATACAGCTGGTGATACGTTGGCAACTATAACAGAGACATTCGCCAATAAATTTAGAAACAGGACCATACCAAATTTAATTAATTTGCATGATCATTTGAGACAACAACATATAGATGGGCAAGGTGTGGGAAGTCTGGATCATCTCCCATATCCAAACTTGCCTCAAGATTTGAAAGTTGAAACGGATATTTTGGCAAATATTGCAAATGTTCGACAGACAGCTAAGGGATTTACCAAAGAAGAAGAGACAGTGCCTACAATGGAGGAACAATTGAGACCCAAGAATTCTCCAGGACAGGAGAGAAAGAAGAATTCAAAGCCACAGACAAAGAAGTAAAAAGGTTTATTGGATCCATGTTCAGTGATACAGTTGACGTAATGTATTAGTGTCAACTTTATGGCGTATTTCTGGCCAAAAAGTATGTAAAATAAACAGCAGGTTGAATTAGTAATTTCTGTGCACAAATGTGCTTATTTTCTTGCAGTTGTGGGCCCAAGGCAATTTATTGCAAAAAGCTATGGTATCTGTCATAATTTGAACAATCTTTAAAAAAAATACTGTGAAACTACTTATGAGTTTATCAAGAAGAAGCTTTTTTCGTCATTAGCTAATGTGAAATAATCATTTATATTTGTATTAAGATTTTTGTAACTGCTAAATCAAATATAACAATGTTCTTATGATTGTCAAGTATCATTAGTTCAAATTCATAACTGAGTCTGCATTTGTACACTTAAGCTAATGGCTACCTAAAGTGTGCTTCTCATTAATATTAAATCCCAAGTAATGAACTCTTTCTATTACATAAACTTGTTGCTTCAGATATTGTTCTTGTACGTTTATTTTTTGCAATAGATTTTCTTTCCTTGCTGAAATTTAGGATGGGTAGCTATGACGGAACGTTACCTTCCGGGAAGCTATGACGTTAGTAGACTACAGGATAAGAATTTTGAGAGGAATTTTCCAGGAACGGTTGAATACAAAAGCGGAGAGTTTAGACTTTGACAATGTAGAAGATGGATGGAATAATTTTTGGAAAACAGTTTCTGAAGTCGCTGATGGTGTCTTAGAGGAGGGACTTTTACGAAAATTATTGGAGCGGTAGATTATATGAAAATAAGAGATGCCTGAAGTAAGTCGAAAAAGTAGGCCTATTAGAATATGAATTAAGGAGGTGTGAAATGGCTGCCATGGATAAAATTGCTGAAGATCTGGAAGATACAGGCGGACGGTATAATAGTAAAATATTGTACGGGTATGTTAATAAATTTTTAGGGAATTGTCAATCTGGACTTGTCCCAGTTAAAGACGGGAACGGGGCCATCATTAGTTATAAGGAAAGAGGGTACTGGTCGGTTATTTCAAACACTAACAAGACTTACACTTAGGTTACATCTCAGAAAACTGGTTTAAAATCTAAAAAAAAAAAAAACAAGTGACGGGTGATACAATGCATTGGACTTAGACAGAATACATTGGTCCTGTATAATTTGGGCCATATATTTGTAAATTAGGGAGGGAGATATGTTAGGTTGGGTTAGGTTAAGTTTCCATAATTTTGTTTCTAAAGTGTTATTTTTTCATCATGTTTGTTATATTTCATTAGGATTAACTTAACTTCTTGGGTGTGTTTGCAATAACAGAATAGTACCGGAAAGAGTTAAAAAGAGATGGGTAGAACATTTTGATAATGTGCTAAGCCAAGATAAAGCTACTGGAAAAATTTTTCCTGTAACTTCCTTGTCTTTTCCTGAAAATCTTTCTGTTTCCTTGTCTTTCTTGTCTTTTCCTGAAAATCTTTTTCTTTTCCATATCATAGGCAGCGCAATAGCGCTGCCTAAGTAAAGAACGATGTTGGCACAATGTCCCCCCAGTATAAATATTTGGGATTTGTGGTTGCAGCAAGTGGGAATTGGACCGAGCATATTAAACTGATGATTTCACGTGGTAAGGCAGCGGCTTGTGCTCTGCTTCGGCAAAAACGTATCATGGGAATAAAAAATATGAAGATGCCAAAGTATCTATTTGCAATCAAAGTCCTACCTGTTGCTCATTATGGTCGCGAGTTGTGAGGGACTGCTGTGGTCAAACAACTAGAATCTCTTCAGTTTATTTATTTTAAGAGAGTTATAGGCCTCTGAAATAATTTTAGTAGTTTGGTACTCAAAGGTGACCTAGGCCTAATGGATCTGCGCCATATGAGGGCCATCCAAGTGATCAAGTTTTCGCTCCAGGTAATACGTTCCTCCAGGTTTGAAAGTTCTGGAAATTATGTCTTTGAGGATGACAACCCCTCCCCCTTACAGCCCTCAGGGCAAGGGTTGTAAGTTATGCCCTGGGTTTTTATAGAAAGTGTTGTTGTAGAAACTTAAAAATGGCTCATTCGATTGGAAGTTGAAAGAGCTAGTGCCCTTTTTAATAGTCAAAAGTGATTGGAGGACGACTAACCCCTCTCTCGAGCCCACCATTTGCCAAAATACATCCAATCAAATTTTTGACATAGCCATTTTGTTCAGCTTAGTTTAAAGTTCTGGAAATTAGGTCTTTGAGGATGACAACCCTCCGGGCAAGGGTTGTAAGTTATGCCGTGGGCCATGTAAGGTTTTTATAGAAAGTGTTGTCGTAAAAACTTTAAAAAGTGCGCATTCGATCGGAAATTGAAAGGGCTAGTGCCCTTTTAAAAAGTCGAAAGTGATTGGAGGCCAACGAACCTCCCTCTCACGCCCACCATTTCCCCAAGCACATCCATTCAAAATTTTGAGATAGGCATTTTGTTCAACGAAGTTGAAAGTTTTGGAAATTAGGTTTTTGAGGATGACACCCCCTCCCCACAGCCCTCAGGGTATGTAATTTATGCCCTGGGGGCATGTAAGGTTTTTATACAAAGCGCTGTTGCAGAAACTTCAAAAGGGGCTCATTCGATTGAAAATTGAAAGGGCTAGTGCCTTTTTAATAGTCGAAAATGAATGAAGGGAAACTAACCCCCTTCTGATGCCCACCATTTCTCCAATCACATCCAATAAAATTTTGAAATAGCGATTTTGTCCAACGTAGTTTAAATTTCTGGAAATTAGGTCTTTGAGGATGAAAATCCCCCGACAACCCTCAGGGCAAAGGTGGCGAGTTATAACCTGGGGGCATATAAGGTTTTTATAGAAAGCGTTGTCGTAGAAACTTCAAAAAGGGCTCATTTAATTAGGAATTGAGAGGGCTAGTGCCCTTATTAATAGTTAAAAAGCGACCAAAAAAGAGGCTGTGTCTTTTCCCTGAAAAAGACTATGTCAATATAAAACGAACAGAAACTAATTAAATAAAACTTTCCACAAAATAAGTTTTTCAAGAAAGGTATAGAACTCCATTAAACCAAAAATAGAACCAAATAATCTACCAAGCGCAAAATTACCACAAATTAGTATCAATGAATAAATGAAACCAAAAATAAACAGAAATTAAAATAAATAACAGAGTCAAACTCAAAACGAGCAGTAATTAATATGAGTAGGGTTCTAAACCCCTATGCTTTCTTAAAGCCAGAATATAATTTGTACTTTACTGGAAAAAATTCTTCTAAATATTTTCGTTTTTATAACTTTAAGAAATCGAAAATTAATTAAGATTTTAAGGGCAATGCACATTTTTTTCAGTATATTTATTTGAATTTTTTTCAGTAAAGTAAAAAAGAATGAAAAAATCTGTGACGCTTTGGATGTGAAGGAGGATATATTTTGTGAGGAAGCATTGGTGACAGTGTGGTTTTAGGAAGGGATGCGTCGATCACATTTTCTTAGGTTAATAATTGAGAAGTGCATGAGTCATAAAACACCTTTAGTCCTCAGTTTTATAGATCATGAACAAGCGTTTGACTTAGCTGATAGAAGACCTTTAGCAATGGTCCTATCCTTTTATGGTATGCCAGATAAATGCAGTAAAGTGATTGTTGCAACGTATGAGAATAAAATTGCTGCAGTGAAGGTAGGAATGGAGGTCAGTAACTAGTTTCGTATTAAATCAGAAGTTGAGCAGGGATTGCGGCCTATCTTAATTTATATGGATCATTTTGATGGACTCTGTCCTAAAGAGCACAGCAAAGACAGTGGGAGAACCCGGAATCAATTGGGGAAGTAAAGCTCTCCTAGACTTAGATCATCCTGGTGATTCAAGTAACATAGATGAAAATATTAGCAAAATTAATGAATTTGTATAGGTTTTGCGGGTCCAGGGTACAAGAACATGTTTGAAAATTATTGTTAAGAAGACTAAGTCGCTAACACTAGGAATAAGTGAAGGTGAAAAGGTCATTTTGAGCGACTACAAGATCAATCAAGTGGACAGCTTCACTTACCTAGGTAGTATTGTTATTAAAGACGTTGGTGCAATGAAGATGTTAAAAATAGGATAGCCAAGGCCATGTTGTTTTTTCTCAGTAGAAAAATGTTGGAAGAATAGGAAGATAATTCTGTGAACCAAGATTATAATATTGGAGGCTACAGTGATGACTGTGGTCAAGTACTGTTTTGGAGCGTGAGCGCTCCGTAAAACGGAGGATTTGCTAGATATTTTCTAGAGAAATTGCCAACGGATCTTTTTGGGTACCCGACTAACTGACCCTATCTCAAACAGTAAGCTGTATGAAAAATGTGGTTCAATCCCACTTTCTAGGGCTATAATGAGAGAAGGGTTGAGATGGCTAGTTCATGTTCTGCAGATGAAGGATGTCTGATTGTCCTTGTCGCAAACCGTCTATGGCCAAATGAAAAGCAGGTTGTCTCTGAAGAGGATGAGAGGAAGTCGTAAGAAAAGATTTAAGGTAAATGGGAACTTCTTGGGAGGGTGTAAACAGTGATGCCTCGAATAGATTAGGATATATGTGTATATATATCAAATTTAAACATGGCCAGTTTTTACTTTTGTCTCATCAGTCGACTATGCGATCAGATAATGTCTTTTTTTTTTACTTTGAAAGGTCTTGGTGATGACCAAAAGTAACTGTTTTAAACCTTATCGATCTTTGAACTCCTTTGATATCAGAAAGCCGGCATCGAGTTGTACAAATCTGCCTTATATGGTTTGGGGTTAAGCAATAACACCCTTTAAATTTTTAAAGATGCTTTTCTTGATTCTAAGGCTCTCTTTAGTTAAACTGTGTAAGAAGTGTTTTCTGTGTTTTTTTTTCATTCTGAGGTGTAGCGAATTTAAATTTCAGATCAACAAAATTAGGACTGGAGTAGGGTTCTACTGTAAAATGTATTTATAATATTTAATTTGATTCAGTTTCCCTAGATGGCTGATCGGCCAAAGATCAAGAGTAAAGAAAAAACAGTTTGTGTCAACTTTTCCCAATCTGTAAAGAAGTTTGACATTAAATTGCGTTGGAAGATGCTTGTTAAGCGTCAAATTTCAGAATTTTCCACTTCAGAACAACCCAAATTGTTTTCTAGCAGTACTTGGAAGTAAACATAGCATCAAACCATTAGTAACACGTTGCTTCAGGTTGATATTGATGTCTAGTGCTTCTAATCCTTACAGTGGAAAGAAATATTAAATCTGACAGTTTTAATCGGTTAAGTGGATACTTACGCAACCATATATCTCCTTAGAAATTATAAAAAGAGCGAAGCTCAGTTTTTATTGAAAAACACCTTTTTATGCTGATGGGCCTAGACTTGAGATGGGTTCAAGGGGCAAAAAATGTTTTTGTTTCTGTGGCCTCGGTACTTCAATTGTTCGTGGTTTAATGATAGTATTAGTTTGCAAGTTTTCTTCTTAATTTTTTCTAATTTTGTGTCTTCTTGTTATTCATAATCTAGTTTGATTTTCTCCTTTTCTGGACGGCTTGGTAGGATCAGTTTCAATAACTTCTATACCCATTATGGCAATTTGTGCTAATATTCAGGGTTTTGATCCTCGTAGCTTCTGGAGCTTGCATCTTAATTTTGGGTTTCTCAGAAATTAATCTAGTTAATGTAATCTTTCAATTATTCATAAGTGACAATCCTTAATAAATAGCATTCATATTATCTTAGGTTATCGGCTTTTTCCCCAGGGTAATGAATTGTTTCCAGAAGCGTCACGGATGGGGGGGGGGGGTTGACCGATTTTTGGTGTCTCGGTAAAATTGCCTTGCAATTTTACCGGGACTGCTTTATTGAGTCATCGTTTAACTTGAATAAGGTAGAATATTAAAATTAATAAGTCAGATGAAAGAAAATGAAAATACTGACATGACAACCATTGATATATCGACATGCAGAAATGTTGGTTTCAGTCGGTAAATGTGGCGATTTTACCTATTCAATTTCTAATGAAAGGTTAAATAAAATGATAAGATTGATGAAAATAGATGATAAGACTAACAGAATAATTGTGGCTATCTTGATAAGGTTCTACAATCATATTGGTTTAGCCAGAAGCAACTGCCGATTTTGTGGAAATTGTAGCTTTCGCTATCCACTACTTGTCCACGGCAACTCATTGGGGAATAATATATTGGTGTATCTGGGGTCGCTTTGATTATTGATTTAAGTGCAAAATAGCAAATTGACTACAAAAAATAAATATGTCATTTTCTCCATCACGACATTGAATTGGCAGTCCATTTGAGCTGAAAAGGAGATAAGGCGGGTACTTAAATTGTTCACTATTTGTCAACAAGTGGGTAGGTTGTCTATATAGCCTCTACGGTTCCACTTGTGCTAGTCAAAGGATCTAAGATTTTTATATATATAGTGTCTATTTTTTTCCGAATTTCCAACAGCCACAATGATCCCTCCCCGAAGTGATTTCATGCTTGAGGTAGTACAGTAATGTCAAATTCATAGACAGACGATTTATGTATGGATTAGCCATGTACCATGGAAGGGGACCAGAGCTTCCCTCCCCCTCAAAAAATTGGCTTTATTGCTTTGTTACTTCCTTATGAACCAAAACGGCAAAAGATGGGCGAGTAAAAGAGGGCTTTGCCATAAGAATAAGATAATGAACCGATTGGCTGAGAACCCTGGCGAATTGAACGAACATTTTCAAATACAATTCCTAATTTTGAAACCGACTCAAACTGCCGACTCTGTTTTTCTGGAGCCAGCATGCCGAAAGCTATTGGGCAAAATGGATGAAAGCTATGAACGCTTTTCTGAAGTAACAAAGATGGCTCTGGGGAAAAGCCTAAATCCTGTAGAAATCACGTTAGATATAAAGGCATAGGAATGCTTTTCGGCCCAGATTTAGGTTGCAAGCGATGTAATCAATATATATATTGCACTGTTTTTAGACTCTATTCAAAGAAATGCATGCTATCAAGCCAATCTTTTCAACTCTGGTCTACCAGTTTCAGCCACGACAGAAAGAAGTTTCAAGAAACTGAAATAGGTGTTGACAGCTTTGTTTGTAACAGTGGTTGTAGGGGGAGCGAAAACAACGACAAAATTGCTGAGAATCTGGAAGGCACAGCCATCGTAAAATATTGTACTGTACTGGCTTGTCAAGAAATTAAGAGGGATTAGTCATTCTGGACTTGTCCCAATTAAAGAGACTAGCAGTTTCTTAACTGATGTAATACTGATGTTTAATACTGTGTAACAAAATTGCGACTTGGCATGAAAACAGAGCGAAGTTTGCAAATGATTTGTCATTGCTGATACTTCATAAGCTAGGATACATGATTAGTACGGATGCATAATTCGCCGTTTGGAGGCTCACTGTGAAGAAAAATGGCTTTCAATTAATAGGAAAAAGTCAGCACTTATGAGGGTCTCATTTTTGAAGAAAAAAAAAGTTCCTAGTCAAAGTGATATAAATGTGCCAATTGTAAATAATATGACAATTTTAAATGCGACTTTTAACTCAAAAATGTCATGGATGGATCATGTAAATAATTGTACTAAGAAGGCGAACATAGCGATGCATAATCTAGTCACAATTCGGCGATTCAGTTTTAGTCGTTTTTCACTGTTGAATTTTTGTAAACTGTACATTCGGAGTATTTTAGAGTATGCTTGTCCTGTGTGGCATCCGGGGCTAAGTAAAGAGCAAAGAAATGACCATGAGAATGTGCAGGAACGAGCCACCCGTGTGATATTAGGTCCGGAATTCACGAATTATGATGATAGCCTTAAATTTCTAGGCCTCGATGGACTTGATGCCTGGCGACACCAGCTTACAATGGCCTTTGAACAGAAGCTTTTGGAGTCAAGAAGGCATCGATATTTACCTCCTGAATCGACACGAACAGGGTTTAATGCAAGACATCAAAATAAAATCAAGCCATGTAAGCCCTAGGCTACCAATCGATAAAGATTGTCTTTTTGACAGTATTTTATATCTCACTTTAATAAGTAAGTGACAAGGAAGAGTGATTATTTAAATTATATTGTGTCTCATTTCATTCTTATTTGACATAATAAACTCGTATCGTATCGTAGCTGGTGATAAATCGAGATGGGCAGAACATTTTGAGAATATTTCATGTCCTGTATTCTAAAATTATTCAAAAACAATAGGGCCTCTGGTGTGATAGTGTGGTAAGCGAGTTTTTAAAGTTGGGTATTATCGAAGTAGAGTAATAAATTACTCAAAATTATGAATATAATTTAAAAAAAGTGATTTTAGGAAAACTTTTACTTAAACCCCTTTATAAGAAGGGAATAAGAGTGAATGTGATAATAACACAAGCATTATCTTGATTTCCGTCAGAAGCAAATTACTTGGTAAATTAAGAAAAGAACAGCGCGGTTTAGGGAGGGGAGACGGTGCATCATCTAAATTTTCACTGTTAGAAAAGCTTCAGTGAATGTTCTCTCCTGGCATGAGTATACCAGATTAGTACATTGAAGCAATTAGTGCTGAGTATGAGAACAGTACTGCTGTGGTTAAGGTAGGAAGTGTAGTTAATAGTTGATTAGGTTTGGAATCAGGAGCTGATAAGGATTGTGTCTTATTCCTGTGAATGCAGATTGTTTTGATGGACCTCATCCTAAGGAACATGAAAAAGGCTATAGGAGAACATATGGGAGTTAAAACTCTCCTAGATTTAGATTATTCAGTCGACTGGATTGCCCGCAATGTAAAAAAAAATAATTGCGGAAATAATTAATTCTTGGAGCTTTTGGGAGTTCAGGGCGTTAGGACAGGTTGGAAAATTAATGCTATGGTGACTAAGTTGGTAAGACTATGGTTGAATGAGGGTGAAGTAGTGATGCTATGTAACGGGAAAATCGATCAAATGTATAGGTTAAATTTCTTTGGGAAGCATTATCAGTAAAGATGGTGGATGCAGTGAGCGTTTAAAAATTAGAATTACAATGGTGTGTACCCGGAGAGGGGCGCGCCGCTCTCCGGGTTACTGGCGCATATTTATGTGGAACATATTGAAAATTGGGCATTAGATTCGTATTTTTTGAAACATATCTTTTGGGGACGCTACATGGATGACGTAATTTCACTCTGGAACTAAGGGGAAAATGAACTTAAGGGTTTTCTTAGATCACCTTAATACATACGATAGAAATTTACAGTTTACTTTAGAAATCGAAATCCCTAATAAAATCCCATTGCTAGATGTGTTAATTATTCGTAGCTTCGATTAACCCAATTTTACTATCTATATAAAACCAACAGATAATAATAGATATTTGTATTTTAAATCAAATCACCCCCCACATGTTAAAAGAGCAGTTGTAATATCCCTTGTCGATTGTGCCCTAGACATTGGTTCTGATTTCCACATCACAGCAAAATCAAATTTAATCAAGGGCATACTTTTTGGAAATGGGTGTCGTATCCTATTTTATTTATTAATAGTGTAATTAACGGTAGACTGAAAAGATATTCCCGTAAAATTAATGATAGTTTACCATGTGAGATTTCTGACAAGCGCTTAAACATAATTTACCTCCCCTACATCCCAAAAATAACTACAAATCTTAAAAAAGTTTGCACAAAAATAATCTGTATGTAGTATTCACAAATAATTTTAGAATCATAAATTTTCTAAATTCTGGTAAAGATAAAACCCCAGTTTCTCGCCAAAGAGGGGTCTATCAAATACCATGCGATTGTGGCAAATATTATGTAGGTAGTACACACCAGAATTTAGAAAAGCGCATACAACAGCATAAAGATATTATAGTCAAAGCTCTAAATTCTAGTATTTCTGTTGTTTCATCTGATTCTGCATTAGGCAGCCATATCTTTGAAAATCCTAGCCACAATATACTTTTTGAAGAATCCACCCTTATTAGCAATGACCTAGGCATAAAGCAGGTAGTTCGAGAAGCAATTGAAATTAGACTTACGATAAATAATAATATTTCCTTAAATAGGGACTTGGGGGAATATTCACTAAATGCTCTATACACAAATTTAATTAAAAATGATCATACAAAATATTTAAAAAAAAAACGATAGACATTAACACAGAACCGATCACAAAAAGACCTTTGAGGTTGGCTGCCAAAAAGGCTGGATTAGCAATAAGAACGTGTTTTTAAATTATTTTTCTTTCATCTCATTGAATCGCCTTGTTTTACCTTACTTTTTATCAGTCCTGGTTGAACTTCGCTGAAGTAAGGATGCAAGGACTGCTTTGAAAAATTTTAAATTTTTGGTTTTATTGGTCGCATGTTGTTGTGAGTCTTTTTTCTTTTATATAATTTTGTCTTGCTGAGGACGGCCCTTGGACATAGGGCCGACATATTCATTCAAATTATCTCCACTGTCTTGCAAAAAGATTTCCCTATTGTTCTTCGTACTTTTGTTGTTCATCTAGCTTTTATCATAAATGTAGTCATTGTTTAGCTGATGAATGAGGAAAAATATTTTGGTATTCTGAGCTTTCCATTCCTTGTCCAATACTAACATAGTTAAATATTATAGTTCAATGCTAAATACTTTTTGAGGTCAAAGTTTTTAAATTCACTGAAATTTGTTTATATACCATATCAAATAAAGGAGTGTGAGGCTCCCTAAAGATGAAATAAACAACAGGAAACAATAAATAGAAAAGAGAAACACAGGCACTAAAACAAAACACAAGCCTTGACCCCCTGATCTCAAGCAAGCCAAAAACTAAACAAAAACTAGGTTTCCTATATTCTGAAACCTGGAAATTCCTAAATTTCCCAAATTTATGAAAGGAACTTCCCGTAGACATGTTTGCTATATTCAGATAATGGATTAAACTATAAATCCAATGGTATGTTTATTTCTTAGCTATCTTGGCAAAGGTGCAGATTAGCTGGTCAATGTTTTGTCCGTCAAAAAATCAGAAAAAATTCAACTATTAAGCTTGTCCACTTAGAGTCCATTTACTTTAATGCTAGAGTTTACCTTTAAGCTAGTATGTCTAACTTACATTGTTACTTTGCTTGGAAACCCTGATTCGTCATTCACCGGGAACTAGTTCTGGAAGTGATGGATATTTGGTGATTGATTTTCGTTTTGGTTTTTCAGAATGTCTGGAAAGAGGAAAGCTCCACTAGTCAGCCAGCAGCGAACAGCTTCCTAGCCACATTGAACAAGCTGAAAACGCGTGCCAATCAGCAAACTTCGTACCATATACCTTCTGCTAAAAAGACCAGTCCTGAAGACAGAATAGAGATGGCTAACGCTGAGACGGACAATGCTGCCCTAAAAGATACTGGGCTGGTTCAAGAATCAGTAGAAATTTTGGAAATCAGCGTTTTGCAGGAATCCGATGAAATTGCATCTACATCTGCCACAATCGATCTAGTTGAGGGCTCAGAGACTCGTGTGAAGTCTGTTGGTCACAAGTCTAAGAAGACGCACTATGCTCAGAAGTTTCGAGCAGAGTGGTTGACCGATGCAGTGCTGAAACCTTTCCTTACTCAATCGCCAGATGGAAGCAAAAAGGCCTATTGTAGATACTGTCAGCAAAAGCTGACGGGAAGTTTGACTGTCATGAAGATTCACGCGACTAGTGAGCTTCATAAGAAGAACGTAAAAGCAGCATTGGGACAACTGACAGTTGAGGGAGCAGTCTGAAACGAACAAAGGCAGGAAAATGAGAAGAGTAATAGGATGGTGTCAGCTGCTGAATTACGCCTTGCAGCAATGGTTGCAGCTGAAGATATTCCTTTGAGAAAAATTGATACTCTTGTTCCCGTTTTGAAAAAAGTCTTGTGGGGATTTAGCTACAGCCAAGCATGTTGAAATGAAGCAAACTAAATTGACTGGCATTGTTAAAAATTATAGGATCTCATGGCGAGGACACTTTAGCATATGTTCTTCAGGAGAACTTTTTTTCAATAATCGCCGACGAAAGCACAGACAGATCAGATACAAAGTCCTTAGTTGTTATTGTAAAGTATGTAGACAGTGAGAATACCGTGAGGGAAGAATTCCTGGCACTACTAGAAGGGGACGACGCAACTGCAAGAGGGCAAAAGAATCTTCTGACGAAGTACTTTAAGAAAATTGACGTTCCATTACAAAATATGATTGGGCTTGGTCTTGATAATGCGTCGGTCAATATGGGGCATAAAAACGGCCTCGCAGCCCAGCTGCTGCGTGAAAATCCGCAGCTGTTTGTTCTTGGTTCTACTTGCCATACTGCTGCATTGTGTGCTTTGGCTGCAGCGAAGCATTTACCCGCTGAAGTCGAAACTTCGTGAAGGAACTCATCAACTTCATAAGCGCAAGCCCAAAGAGACAGTTGGAACTGAAGGTTTTCCAGGAGTTTTGTGAAATTGCCAACCACAGACTTCTGCAGATTAGCGGCATACGCTGTTTGTCTCTTGAAGCCGGAATTAACAGATTACTTTAATAGTGGCCAGCCTTGCATTTATATCTGACAGACTTGCCCCTACCATCGTCGCGCAACTCTACAAGGGATATAGCCAAAAAGCTGCTAAGTGTGATGGGTGTAGGCGTGAATAAGGCCTACTTGTACTTCCTGTCGTATATACTGACAAAGATTAACAAGTTCAACCTTGAGTTCCAGTCACGTGGAACAAGGACTCATAGCCTTTTGAGACGTACCCGCAAGCTTTAATTGTCTACTCTGCAGTGTTTTCTTTGTCCTGAGAAGCTCAAAGGTAACTTTACTTCCCTGAACGTAAGCAGTCCTGAAAATTTTTTGAAGCTTGAAAATATTAAACTTGGGATGAATACCGAGTTGCACCTTTAAAGCCTTTCAATGGAATACCGACGTCACTGGGTGCAAGCCATTCGAAAAGCCTGCCTTGCTTATCTTATTGAACTTGCTAAGCAGATCCGTACTAGGATAAGACTGGATGACCCTGTTCTTACATCTTTAGAACTCCTAGATCCACTGAAAGCTATGAGCAACGTAACTATGTCACTTTTCCCTCTTCTACAGAGGTTTAAACATGTTGCTGTTAGAAACTTCAGAATGGAAACGGAGAGGATGAAGATGCTGGAGGACCTTAATAGTGAGTATGAGGAAATTCAAATCTGAAGCGAATTTATTTCAGAAATAGTATCAGATTTAGAGTGTCCTACATTCTGGAAGAGGCTTACCAAACTGAAAGATGGTAGGGGAAAGCCATGTTCCGAGTGCTCCCCAAGTTTATGTTGACCCTCTGTGCTTTGCCCCATGCTTCGGCTGGTGCAGAGCGGCAGTTTTCCAATTTAAATATTATCAAGACGACTGGGCAAAACTGATTAAATATCGATACAGTTGGAGCTCTCATGCACTCCAAGCAACTCCGCCTCAGAGACACAAGATACGTTTCGGAGTCGGAGATTTCGCCTGCTCTAATTGATAGATGCAGAAAATGGAAGATGAACGTGAACAAACCCGGTCCCTGGGAAACAGAAGAGGGTGCAGGACCGGCAGTTAAGCTTTGAAAAAGTCGAATTTGGTTTGTCGAATCAGAGTTTGCTATTATTTTTTTACTTTGAATTTCATTTTTCGTGGTCGTTTTTTTTTTTTTTTTTTGTTTACCTGAAATTTTTGTGAAGCCTAGTCGTAAGTATATACTGAAACTATAAACTTTCGGAAAAGTTGGTTAACTATGGAGTTAAGCCGACCCTGTCGAAAATTAGGAGGCTGGAAGAAACTGTTTGGACTTAATGAATAACTGGGAACACATTTCCTACATATTTGAAGGCAAATAAGCCGAATGGCCAAAAGAAATCATATTAAGATGTCGCACCAGGAGAAAAAATAATGCGCACTTAGGTGCTTTTTAGTTTAATTTCATTTTGATGACAAAAAGTATTTACTAGCTTTCTCATGCCAATGCGCGTGTCACGGCGAAAGCCGCGACACGCGCACTTTTTTGGCAACATTTAGTAAAACAGATGCAAATCTAGTAAATTTGTTGCCCAAAACTAGTAAATCCCAAATCGCCAGAGTGGCAGCGCTGTGACTACGGTAATTTTTTTAAATAAAGTTTTGCTAAGAGAATTTGATTTTTCCCTTGTGATATTTCCATGATTTTGAAGAAGTCCCTTTAAAAGTTTAAAGAGATATTGCTGACTATGGTAATGACTTGATATTCACCAAGTCTGACTGAATTCGGATGCGTATCATACGAATTCTCCAACTTTAATCCTAAGTTTCAGTGTCGCACAATTTTAGAAAGAAAAAATTGCCTTTTACAGATTCAATTTGAGTATGTGCAAAAATTCATGGTCCATGCAGCATGATTTCATAAAGACACTGAAAACCTTCACAGGTTAAACTGCATTAAGATTGCGAACTTCACAGTTAATGAGAATGCAGCATTATCATTTCATTTTTTTCACAATTAGGCAATTTTATGGTTAATTTACAGAACCAAAGGCAGACATTAAACATATCATATAACAATCAATCTTCCTTT
Organism: Artemia sp. Qi Xiang Cuo; assembly: GCF_049724085.1. Lineage (NCBI taxonomy): Eukaryota > Metazoa > Arthropoda > Branchiopoda > Anostraca > Artemiidae > Artemia > Artemia sp. Qi Xiang Cuo. The sequence continues at coordinate 23,638,611 of NC_142795.1, forward strand.
TTTCATGGGCAACGTTATAGCATAAAATCAATTATTTCTGTAAAATTTATCAAAAGCTAAATGTTTTTTTTTGTTTTTGTTATATTACTCTCCTTACAGAAGCTTTGCCAAACGTATTCACATTCTTTAAAATTATATTCTATCAAACTTGCATATTTTCCTAAAAGATAATGTCACCAATCCCGGGAAGCTAGTCCGTCAAATTGTTACCACATGCGAAGAGACAAAATGCTGTGTTAAAATCTATGTGGCAACATTCGCTGCTTCGAAGATTCGGATTACGCACCAGCGTGCCAAAGACAAAAAATTATGTCAATTAGCAATTGACCCATGAGAATCCGACTATGAGATAAGACATCGAATCGGTAACAGACTTCAAGTACTTAGGGGACACAGTAACTTTCAGTGATAATTCTGAATAAGTATTATGCACCAGAACAGCCCTAGAAAATGTGGCATTTCAGAGACTTCTACCAATCTGGAAATCCACAGCATACTCATCGAAGCTGAAACCCTGACTATTCGAGTACAATGTTGTGTCTGTTCTAAGTCGGATGTCTACCATGAAATGCCTAAATCTGACCGCGAAACATGAGAAACCTATTACCACCTTTGAAAATACCTGTCACGAGCAACTAAGAGATCCGAACTCGCAGATGCCAGCAAAAAGTCACCTCCGTTCTGAAGCAACGGAGATTGCGATATCTAGGACATATTCTTTGCATGCCAGATGATGCTCTTCCACTGGGAGGAGCATTTACACCAGAAAACGGCAGTTTTCAGAAAAAAAAATTGTCACTTATAGTCAACAATTTTATTTAAAAAAAAGGAAAAATTAAATTATTGAATTTTTTTTCTTGTTTGTTGACTCAGGAAGCGGTTCCTTGGCTCAGGAGCAGAGGCCATACAAGGAGCAGAAGAGATTAAGTGAGCATTAAATTCGTTTAGGGAGGGGAGAAAAAAAAGAATATTTTTTCAAAAAAAGTAAAGGGTTCTATTTCTTTTAAAATGAGAAAAAAGAGCATAAACAACAATTTTACAGAGAATAAAACAAATTTAAAGTTGAGAACCCTTGATTTTTATTTTAACTTTACAATTGAAAGAAGCCATGTCTGTTGCAATGACTTTTTATGTAAAACAAAACACCATTACACAAAAAGACGGCAACAGTATACAGACCACAGAATTAGGATCGAAATTTACTGCTCAGCTCTTTTTTCGACCTAGAAAAGAAAAAGGGTGTTAATTGATTGTAGATAAGAGACATGCAAAGAAGTAAGAAAATACAAATAACATGGTTAAAACACAAAACATACCCTAAAACAGAAAGAACCAAATTAATATTCAGTCCTCTATGAAGTTTGAGGATTAAAATGCCCAAATGGTTGACTGCTTCCCTCGAACGTGAAAGATTATCACGGAAAAAAGAAGAACAAGCTTGGAGGAACACAAAGGGACATTTTACTAATAATTATGACAAGCCGTCTGTCTCCGAGTTTATAAAGTAAACAATAGATTAAAAATATTATACTTATTCGATAATTAGGATTAGGGGCTTCAAAGGGGTGCTTACCTGAATCATAAAACAAATGTGCATCCAATAATCGTTAGCGTTGACTATCAATGCTCTTTTTCACCTTCTATTTGTTTAGAAAACTAGAATAGACAGAATTTACTGGAGTCACTATGTATAATTTGATGAATTATGTTTTTCTATTATTGAAAAGTATGGTTTGCGGAAGAAGAAGAATACAACTAACACTTTTTTTTGTCAAAACTAGGTAATTCCCTCTGGTTACAGTCCTGCTTATAGGTGAGTGAGAGAGAGAGTTGATCAGAGTTCACTTCTACTTTTGTTGTGAAAATTTTAATTTTAAGATTTAAAAACACTAAAAACGATGAAGGTTAAAAAACAAGTTATCTCTTCACTAAGTGATAAACAATCTTTATTTAACAAAAGTTCCTGAAATTTGCAACAAAAAAGTATTGACAGCATATTACCAGATTAAGCTATCAGTAAATGAAGAAGCCTCTGTCGACCGTGAAAAAAGTTTGTGTTGATATTTTTCTATTCAAAAAGTAGCCAAATACGTGACAGCATTCAGAACTAATTTGCATCTCTTGTGCATTCCTTGAATACAAAGGTATTTAGTGCAATAGCTTAGCACTAAGAAAACATTATGGGCCATAGATTACTTCTAAAATATTCCATATTTGCAGACATTCTATCCATCTATTCCAAAATTCACTTACAGTAGCGTACTCTTTGCAAAGTAGCTGCTCCCTATCCCCATTCATATTTTGCAGGGCATTAAATTCTCTGGATAGAAATACCTCTACCTGGTATAGTATATATTTGTTCCAAAAACTATATGTTAAACGCATCTTATTCACTGCTCTATTTATCTGTCATGACACAAACAAAACAGTTAGCTTAATTTTCAGCAAAGATGGTAGTACCAGACTTTGTGGATGCAATAAAACAATGCTAAGATTTTCCTTTGTGTAAATTTGTATTCTATAAAACAATAGATACACAGAGCAAGTGCACATCCAGGATTTTTGTTTTGGAAAGGGGAGAGGAATTTGACAGAAAAAAGCTCATCAGAAATTTGTTTATATGCATTTTGTCACGTTTTACAAGTCGAACAAAAATTTTGAGCTTCTAATCACTACTAGTTCAAACTTATTCTTAGGCATTGGGTTGAGTTCACTAAAAACAAGGCTTAACTTAAATATGGGTGAGAAACGTACGGGTTAAGTCAAAAGAGTGTTGATTGAAATGGAGGTCCAGTTGAACAAAGATTTAGTTAAATAGGGTTTAGTTATACTCAGTTGAACAAGGGTTCATTTAAATTGGTTTAGTAGCTCGTGGACTGGATTTCACAGGGCCCACTTTAACATTTGGTCAGTTGCACGAGAATTCAGTAAAATAGGGTTGAATTACACTTGATTTGAGTTGCAGAGGGGTCTAGTTAAACGAGAGTTCAGTTAAATACGTGGGCCCACTTAAACAGCGGCTCGGTTTTATGGGGATTCAGTTAAATGGCGTTGAGTTTCATGAAAGCTCAGTTACACCCACATCCTTTTATAAAATGTATAACGTCACTGTAAAACTATCTTGTTTTTTTTTCTCTTTAAATACATTTGCATGAGACACCATTCACATGAAAAATGTTTCCTTTTTTAAAAAGTCTGTAAAGTAAAGTGCACCAAAGGGTGTACATCCTGCCCATAACCCAGCAAAATATTGCCATGCCCCATCGATGGGAAGATATTTGTTAGACACTTATAAATTTTACGATTGGAGAATATTTTAAATTCTAATAATACTTGGCAAATGAAATATAGATTTATTGAGCACAGCCGGTATTAAGACAAAACTGTTCACAATTTGAGAATCACGATTAGTTCATAACTTCAATATGGTGGATGGAGGAGGAGCTATCACCAGGGTATTGTTCTTGGGCTGCTTAATCCCTCCGGCGAGTAACGCATATTTCCAGGATTAGTCCTTGCAATGTTTTTGAACAGCCTAGTTCAGTCTTTTACTTTATATTGTTCAGTTATTTAAATTAATTAAAATCAAGTGTTTTGCAGTAGACATCAAGACATGGCGAATTGTAGAAAAATTAGCCATGTTTTTTGCATACTGCAAAATACTTGATTTTTCAATTCAAAATCAAAGGATATAGTAATAGAATTAAGGGATGAAAGATTGAATTGATTTTGGGTTGTCGCGTGACGGACAATGTCCACTGGACTTATAAAAAATCTGGGACTGAATTTGGCTGGACTTACAGGCGGCGAACAAGTGAAACCTAGGCCTAATAGGCTTGGCCGCTTGTTCTAAAGGTGGAACACCGTGTCATAAATATTGACATATGACCAACAAGTCCCCTGGCAATGCAGGCAAACGATGAAACCCATAGTTTTCCAGAGTGTTATGTTAAATGGCACGGCTAAACGGAGGAAGTAAGTATGACTCTCTTATTGGACAAATACTTGTGTGTTAGCTTTATGAAAGGCACACCTGCCTAGAGTCTCAGGCAGGTTGACCAAGAATTTAAAATTGACATAGGACTTCTGAAACTTTATGACAAAGCAAGGACTATTATTCCGGAAGCTAAACATTCTTTATCTAAGCACTAGCTTGATTTGAAATAGCTGTCTTCTGTTGCATGGTTCTTTCCCTTTTATACGTTTAAATGGCCACTTTTCTATTGCCCTGTGCGATAACATATTTTTTGTTTTTAATCAGTAAGCTATTTATATTCACAATTACAAAAATTTACAGGTTCTTCAAACTCCATTATTGCGGTCTGACTTCAACCCTCTGATAGCTTGTAATATGATATGGAACATACTCAGGGTCTTCACAAAAATATTACACGTTTGGTAGCTTCACAAAACGTAAAAGATTAAAGAATATAAGGACCAAGCATGGAACCGGAGCATTAAGTAACTGATTAAAATTCAGCTATCTGTTGTGTTAAATAAACCATGTTCTTCCTTATGTACTGTTTTTGCCATTAATTTCAATTATGGCATTTAAATTTTCTATGGCAAAGAAGGCAGAACTGAGGGTACATTATTTATTTTCTATCATTTGTCAGTTAGCAGTTTTACAGTGAATTTCCAATTAAAAGTTAGCTAGTCTATGTAAAATGAGCATCGTATTTTCAATTTCAAAGGTTGGGTTTATTAAATTGCAAATCAGACGTTGTTTGATAATTACCATAATTTATTTGTATTATTTTAGGGAAAACCAAATATACAAAGGTTTTAGATACGTCTATCAATTGCTCCAGTCAGCCATGCAGAGGCTGTCAATCTCGCCCTAAGAGCTTTGGCGATGCAGATGGAACAAGCAGGGCAGCGTTATGCTCGCCCCCTTGCCGCATCATCAATACTGTGAAAATTACAATTTTTGTTTAGGGTGGGAGTGGAACAAATTTCACGAGAAAATAAGAATATTAAAATTGTAGTAGGTTATCTTAATCAAATATAAAGCATAACATTCGTGAAATATAATACAAACATCTAACAGTTCACGATAACAAACTGTAAATGAGGAGAAACTGGGCCCAATAGTAAAATAACTATTAAATATAGAATTTTGAAAACAATAGATATATCAAAAGAATTGGCTTTCTTTGCTGACGCCAAATATATAAAATTCATGAAGTTGAATGTTACCCATAAAAAAGTTAAGAGCCTGAGAAAATTTGCCTGATTTTCAAAAAAGGGGGAATTACTTCGAAAAAGTCAAAGAATCCTAATGAAAATCACACCATCAGAATTAGTCTATGAGAAAACGTCACTATAGAGGTTTCAAGACTCAATCTGCAAAAATTTAGAATTTTATAGCTTTGCTCGAAGAAAGATTACGAATGTATGTTTATTTGTTTTATGTTTGTTTTTCGTCAGGGGTGATGGTCATAGAAGATTGGGAGAGGGCTCATTTAAACAGGAATCAAAAGTTCTAATTTTCCTTTCTAGTCACCAAAAATGTGGCTGGGCAACTAGACCCCTTCCAGATCCTTTTTTCCAAAGACGTCAGTTCCAAATTTTGAGAGAGACGCATTATTCAGCATAGTTTAAAAGTCCAACAATTATGCCTCTGGGGATGATACAACACTCCCCCCTGGTCCCTGAAAACAGCCAAATGAAATTTTTCCGTTTTTAAAATAAAGTATCCAAGTTTTAGATAAGCTATTCTACTTAAGGAATTTAACTAGATTATTGTGATTACTCTTATCGCGGAGGCTTCAACACAGGTAGAATCATTGGCTGCACGTAAAATACTGTCCACAATTTCAACCTCTTTTCCTCACAGAAGCCCATACATGCGTTCTCCCGTAGCACCTGACTCATCAGCACTTACAACATCCTTACAACCGTCGACATAGGTGTCTTCTTCATTATAATTCAAGATTTTGAATATAATGAATATAATAAGTAGGTTGAAAGATTTTGAAAGAGACCCATTATATTTATTAAACATTTTAGCCGATTATGGTTTTTCAGATATTGATTATGATATTTCTATTAGGTTCCTCCCAGTTAACAAGTATTTACTCCCTAATGAGATTAATGGCCATGTTTATCCTGGTAGAATAAGGCTGGCAAGCTTAAGCTGTTGTGGGCTGATCAGTAGCTTGGACCATCTATCTTCATGTGTTTGTGAAACTTTTTTGGATGAGTCAAATAGTCATTTAGCAAATATTAGTGGTTATAATTTTATTTCTAAGACTAGAGATACTAGATCGAGAGGAAGCCTTTGTCTTTTTATTCATAGTGATATTTCTTGTAGAATTGTTTCAAATTTTGACTATATGTATGAAGAAATGGTGTTTGAATTCCTCATTGTTGAGCTTGATGTTGGGACTGATAAAGTTTTGTATTGCTTGTTCTATAGGTCACCTATTTCTACAGTGAAACATTTATAAGTAAGTTGGATATATTTTCTTCTGTTGCAATTGAACAGAGTCGAAAGATTATGTACATTGGGAATATTAACATTGATATAAGTAATGCTAGTCATGCTCTTGCATGACTCGCGGGGCCTTCTCCTAGCTAGCCAGAGTTCAACTCAAGTTGTAAAGCTCAACGGCAACAATAATTGACAATATTTTTCTTGATATTGAATTTGACTCATGTAATGTTATTATCCACAAAATGTCAGACCACTTTATGCTTCTGATGGTAATTCATGCATGTCGGCAAGCAATAATTCCCATCAAGACAACTAGAAGACTAGACACTGTATCTGTTCTACTATTGAATGATCTGCTGCTTAAAATTGATCCCTCACCATGCTTAGACTGTGAGGATACAAATCAAGCTTCACATTATTTTGTTAATATGTACTGGTCAGGGTGGTAGAAAACATGTTCCACTAAAGGCAAAACAAAAAGTTTCAGGAAGATCACTAAATTTTAATAATGCTTAATAAATTGTTCAAAAAACTATTGGTGGGTTCAGCCAATGTAAAACCTTCCAAAATAATAAAAAAGACTATGAACACCACTATTCAAATTACCACTAGTCATATCCTTCCCAGAACTTAGAAAACTACTGGTATTTATTTAGAATCTGGTAAACATGTGGAAAAGACTGCATCAAAAGCTCAAATATGCTATATGAGGTATTGCTCACTCCTTGATAAAGATTTAAACTTTAGTTTTTTGGGGTTGAAAGGGCAAAAAAAGGTACCTAGGTTAGGTCATGTATTTAATATATGCTATGCTTTAACCCCCCCCCCCTAATGTGCACTACAATTCAAAACTACTACAATTCAAAAACTACACCACTACTCAAATTACCACTAGTCACATCCTTCCCAGAACTTAGAAAACTACTGGTATTTATTTAAAATCTGGTAAACATGTGGGAAAGACTGCATCAAAAGCTCAAAGATGCTATATGAGGTATTGCTCACTCCTTGATAAAGATTTAAACTTTAGTTTTTTGGGGTTGAAAGGGCAAAGAAAGGTACCTAGGTTAGGTCATATATTTAATATATGCTATGCTTTACCCCCCCCCCCCTAATGTACAAATATATAGCCCAAATTTGTTTCTCAACTATTATATTTTTATCCTATTTTGTTTTATTTCATTAGCATTAACAAAACTTTACTTCTTGCATGTTTACTGGATTTTACATAAGTACCAAACTACTTAATGATCCAATTGACATAAAGCATGTATCAATCTTATATTTGTGTGAAATTTGCTTAAATGTTTCATCTAAACCTGGTACATAAGGTAAAGAAATTTAACTTTTTGTCAAATTCAATTTGGAAGACTCTAAAACTGTAGTTAATGTATTATTATGTTTGATTTGTTAATTTTCTATTATTTAGCCTGTGAATCTAATCAGATAACCAATGCAAAGTAACGTGTCTTTTAAATAAAATCATTCTGAATCTTGATATTCCTGCAAACAAATTCTGAAAGCCATAACAACTAATGAAATCATAATTCCTATTTTCACTGAAACCATGTAGAATTTGCTCCTAGTAATATTGTGGTTTAGAATTATTGCATTTCAGACATTTTATATTACAATGGTTATTACTATGGTTATTTGGGTTGTCATCCTCAAAGACCTAATTTCCAGAACTTTCAACTACAATAAACAAAATTGCAACCTTAAGATTTTGATTGGATGTGTTTGGTGAAAATTTGGGCGTAAAAGGGGGGTCAGTTGCCCTCCTATCACTTTTGACTACTAAAAGGGGCACTAACCCTTTGAAATTCCAGTCGAATGAGCCTTTTTTGAAGTTTCTAAAACAATGCTTTCTATAAAAACCTCATATGCCCCCAGGGCAAAACTTACAAACCTTGCCCTGAGAGCCGTGGTGGAGTGTCCTCCTCAAAAACATAATTTCTATCTGGAAATTAACTATGCTGAACAAAATGGCTATCTAAAAATTTTGATTGGATGTGTTTGGGAAAAAGGTGGACGTGAGAGGGGGGTTAGTTGCCCTCAAATCACTTTTGACTATTAAAAAGGGCATAAGACCTTTGAATTTCTAATCGATGGAGCCCTTTTTCAAGTTTCTATGACAAAGATTTCAATAAAAACTTATAACCCTTGCCCTGAAGACTGTGAGGGGAGCATCCTGCTCAGAGGTATAATTTCCTGAACTTTAAACTGCATGGAACAAAATGGCTATCTCAAAATTTTTATTGGATGTGTTTGGGGAAATGGTGGGCGTGGAAGGGGTGTTAGTTGCCTTCCAATCACTTTTGACTATTAAAAAGGGCACTAGCCATTTCAAATTCCAAGCAAATGAGCCCGTTTTGATTTCTATGACAATGGGTTCTAGGTGTAAACCTTATATGCCCCCAGGGCATAACTTACAACCCTTGCTCTGAGGGCTGTGGGGGGTTGTTATCCTCAAAGACCTAATTTCCAGAACTTTCAACTACGTTAGACAAAATGGCTATCTTAAAATTTGATTTGATGTGTTTTGGGAAAAGGTGGGCATGAGTGGTATTAGGAGTAGTGGTAAAGGTAGCAGCAGTTGTAATAACTGTAGAAGTAGTAATAGTTGCAGTTGAAGTAGTAGAAAGAGTCAAAGTTGCGTGTAGTTGTAGTAGCAAGCAGTCATTGTTGTAGTCTTAATTTGTCACTGATCATGATTGCAGCTGTAGGTGCAACCTAGTTGATGGTGAACCAAAGCCCATAATAACCAACAGTTGAAAACGGGTTAAGAAAAACAACTGTCAAATGAGAAAAAAATGCATATTAGAAAGGGAGGTGGGTCATTGTTATAAACACAAATAAAAAATGTCCTTCTTGTTCAAGGTCGAAAACTGTAATTGCTTTCAAAAGTGATTTCCCTTGTTTTCCACGGTGGGGACTGTAATTGTCTTGTATTAGGTTTTCAAATATTCTGATTCCAATGGCTATAGTAAGGAACAAACTCTAGCTCATAGCAAGTGACATATTAAATGAAAATGCAATTTTGGACAAAGACAAACAGGAAAAAGCCTATGGCTTTTTTTTGTTTGGAATATTAACAGACAAGCTTCGGAGAAAGAGGCATCAAATTAAGCCCAATATGTGCCATCGTTTGTTTTTACTAGGTTTCAGCCATCCTTAAAGCTATGATACCAATGAAACTTACCTAATCTCTATTTTTAATTAGCCAGGCCGATCCCTTATATAAAATGCCCGATATGGGGCATGGTTTGTTCTTTACTAGGTTTCAGCCATTTCTGCAGCTATGATACTGGTGAAACCAATATAATCACCATTTATAATTAACCAGACCAATTCCTTGTATGAAAAGACATCAAGAATGAAGTTTTTTTTGTAAAAAGTGATTCTATTTTTAATTTTGTTTGTTTCTAATTAAAAAAAAACACTAGAACTTTTAATTTTCGTTTGAATGGGCCTTCTCTCGATATTCTAGGGCCACTGGTCGATACAATCACCCATGGAAAAAAAACAACAAATGAACATGCATCCATGATCTTTCTTCTGGCAAAAATTTTTGTTCCTATTATTCCTTAACTATTCAGTAGATTATTGGGCAATTTGCAGAATTTAGAAATAAAACTTATAATGAGTTTTTCTAAGCCTGAATAAGATAACCAAATATGTATTTAGTATATCTAAATTCATTAGATAAAAGTATTTCCGTGTTGCACAACACACAATTTCCTAGCATTCACCAAAATCTTACTAATGTAGCAAATTATGAGACATATTACTAACTTGATATATATGCTTTAAAAGTAAATACTTAATATCTTATGTAGCTAAGAACAGCAGCAATTCTGATTTGGAATCTTTACTTAAATTGCTTAGGACAAGGTTCTAACCTTGTCCGTTCATGTATTTTGTATTATATTCAGTATTTTCTTTTAATCTAAATCTTATATACATCTTTTGACGTTTTATCATTCATGCTTAGGTAAGATAATGCCCACTTCGTTATGCATATAATACCTTTTTCAGAAACCTATTGTGAGAATGTGGGAAAGCCATCATAACCTGGCTAAATTGTAAAAATAGTAAAGTATGACTTTTGAGTAATTATAAAGGAAACGAAGTATTAATTTTCTTTGAGTAAGGAAACAACAGTAAATTTGAATAAGAATACCTTTGATCCATCAAGGGCCATAAAATGCAAATACCGGACCTCTGTTTCAAACTCAAGGGGTCAATGGCAAGAAGCATAACGTGACTTGTATCACATGACAAAACAAGATTTTTATAGAGAAAGCGGAAACTAATCTTTTGAACAAAGAACTATCATTAGGATTACATGAAACTAGTCTCTGGCCAATGACAGGAAAAAAGAGCAAAATAAGAGAGAACTTAAAATAGGGATTCAGGAACGAAAACAGGGTAGTCATTTTTTTGATCTAACAAAGAGTAAGTGTTTTACTTTGTAATTACGATAAGCTACCACTGCCTGTCTGAATTTCCCTTTCGGAATAAAAGTTTGAAGATAAAGGTTAAAATAAGAAGAAAACTTTCTGTCACTTGGAAATAACCTTACTACGTATATAAGAGAAATTGATAACAACTAGTGCTGAAATCTAAGTTGATGATTTTGGGCTTATAGTTTCGGGATTATTCCTAACTAGACAAGGCTTGAGCCATTTGGATAAAACAGCATTTGAAGGGTAGAATAAGCCAAATTAAATTTCTTCCCAGAAATTTAAGCTTTGAATAACTGGGAGTTTAAATACAAAGGGAAACCTTAACCAAGAAAAGAAAGCTAGGAGACCCATTTTTGATTCCCCTTGTCAGCTTAGAGTCCCTTCAGGTATAAAAACCTTATAGGTTGGTCCTTATCCCTTGAGGATAAGGACCTTATATCCAAAAATTAGAATTATCGGACAATAACATTAATTAACCCCCCTTTGTGCAATCCTCAGACGTTTATACGAAGAAGATTACCGTTCCCTTTATAATCATTCTTTCATTTCGTTAACCCCGTACTGCATGTTTATACAAAGGTGACCTTAATGTTTATACAGGTTGGTTAGGGGGAAAAGGGAACAATATTATCAGCGTAAGAATTTTCAAACCTTTATGTCCAGATATTTTCAATTGAGCTTTCCCTGCTAAAGTAAAGCTTAATAAAGGTCCAAAAAATACACAGCCCTTTCAAGAAATAATAAGAGAATCTCTTGGTTTGGGTTAATGAAATTTGAATTAAAAGCAAGTACGGTTATTCTTATCTTAGCTCAACAATAGCTGGAACTAAAGGATTTTAATAACCCAGAACTCAAGCCTTGACTAGCTGTTCAAGTGTAACCTTTTTAAGTAGAAGCAATCGTTAGCCTAAGATTAATTTAATCTTTTCTTTTCGGTAAACATTGGTGAATTGAACAAGTAGATCATTAGACCTTAGATATAGAAGAGGTTTGGAAGTATTCAAGATAAACAGAATTAGAATATTTTTCCTTTTATCTTCTTTTGTAAATACATTCATTTGTCACTGAATTCTGAGTACCTATTTCTTACCCAACACCTCAGTTTGTGAAACGCTACCAAATATATTAGCCATGCTAATAGGGGCAGCCTTACAACTGGTCACAGCGGCATTCAAGTCAATTTAAACTGGTCGCAACTGCACTCAAGTTCGGTGCAACTGTTGTTTAGGTGGGGAGGATTAATTAAATTAAAAAAATCTAGTACTATTTAGTCCTGCTCCTCACAAGAAAGTGTGTGTTCAGTTTTCCAAAGCTATCCAAGACAGAAAAGTTTGGAAAAATGCTCATTAGTGGAAAATTTAACCTAAAAGGGAAGCTCAGACAGACTTTTATCTTTTATCTTCCTAAGATTCTTTTTTTCTTCTCCTTTTCTTTCTCTTTGCTACAATTTCTAGTATCCGAATCGTCTATAATTTACTTAAATAGGGTCATAGGTTAATAATCCTCAAGAGTGTGTAATTATAATACTAAACTTGAGGGTAAATTTAAATCAAGATACTGAAAAAATTCTCATACAATTTATAAGTAGACCCATTTTAGCGACTTAAAGTACTATAAGGGATCAAAACGTTTCCCACACTAAGAATTGAAAATAATAGATCCATCATGAGTTCCAATGAAAACAAAATTAAAGAATTAGAAATTGAACCACGACAAGCGCAAGAGGAGAGAATAAGAGTAGAAGAGATCGTACAAGCTAAATAAACGCCCTACAAGAGCAATATGGAGACGCCCCAGTCACAAACAGGCTTCAAAACCTATTTGTGGAGCAAGCGCCCCCCTCTCGTTACTAACATATCCAAATGAAATCCATTCATGGATTATCACACTTAAACAAATACAAAGGAGTTTAGGGAAGGATGATATTGCTATGATAAATCAAGCTATCTGTTATACAAGAGGAGAGATACAAAGATTCGCAACAAGTTTAAATATTCCCAAAATAAGAGATTTAGACCATTTAGAAAAACTTCTAAAAGAAGCCTTTTTACATGAAAAACCAGCTGCACAAAAACTACAAGAGCTGCTCTATGAAAAACAAAGGCCATCTGAGTTAATACACCAATTTTACTCCCGGATCAGGTGAAAGGCAATAGATTATGCAAAAAATTCTCCTGGTATAAAGGCAAATGACATTACGATGAGTATTTTCAAAGGTTGTATGCTCCCTCCCATTGGAAGAAGAGCATTGAAACAATCTAAGGCCTTAGATGACCAAGATGAACTATTAACGGTTACAAAGAGATTCAAAGTAAAAGATTTTATATGTAGGAATTTCTCAGAGACGTCCTTGGGAGTAATAGTTTTAGAACCAAGAGACAGGAACTCTTCTCAAGGGCATAGAGTCAACCATACAGTAAAACATAAAAACAAAGGCACTAATAAGTGAAAATACTTTAATTATGGGAGACTGGGACATATGAAAGTGGATTGCAAAATCCCAAAGTGTACAAACTGTGGAAAACCCGGACATAATCGGAAAGACTGTTGGCAAAGTCTAGCATGTATAAGGTGCCAGGAATTCGGGCATAGTACAGACAAATGTATGCATCAAATCCTTTTGAAAAAAAAAACTAATCAGGCAGGATTTACAGGAAGTAAGTCCCAAGCCTGAAAATAAAATCACAAACCCTCCTTCTACACAAAATGAAAATATTTGTTTTAGTGCGTTAAAGGAAAATAAAACTGAACCAAGTTCTTTCCCATTTATGTGGACTGCTAAAATAGCAGACCAAAATTTTGTAAAATGTTTTGTAGATAGCGTGTCCAAAGAAGCTTGTTAAAGGAGGAAATATTTCAAAAATTTCCAGTAGAGGTTTGTAGACGCCTCAAACCATCCTCCCGGAACGTGAAATCTTTAAATGGAGAGACTTTACCACTAATAGGAGAGATAAATGTAGCATTCTGCATTACAGATGAGGCAAAACAGAATGAAAGATTTTGGAAATTTTCAGTCGTCCCATACTTGAGATTTGACGTAATTATAGGATATGATATTTTAAACAAACTTGATTGTACTTTAAATTTAAAATATAATAAAATCTCTTTAGGAAATACAAATACGGAGGAAATAAATTCCCTTGCGTTTTTCACGGAAGAAATTTCAGGAAGGGGATTGACATATATAGCGAAACAGGTCTGTATTCAGGCCAATTGTTTCAAAATCATTAAGGCCAAATTGTCGAATCACTCAGCACCCTTTGTAGCGTCACAGCGACACTATAATGTTTACCCCGAATATTCAGACACAATTACACATATCTCCGTCGCTATGTGAAACTTATAACAATGCAATAAAAATAGTTTATTTTAATGCGAGCGATGAACCTCTAAACTTACCACGAGGTAAAACCGTTGGTTCATATGAGGTGATAAACAATGAATATTTAACGGATGCGACTCTCTTAGCAGCAGGAGTAATAGAAAATAAAGAGGAATCCCTCTCTATAGAGGAGGATAAAATAGGATGGGAAGACAGCGAATTTTTAAAGAGAATTTAAACGGGTCCGTTAAGTTCAGAAAGAAAACAAATAGTAGTGACAGTCTTATTAAAATTGAAACGAGCCTTTGCAACTGGACCTTATGATGTAGGGTAAAATGACCTTCCAGGATATAAGGTAAAAATAGACCCAGATATACCTACTAAGTGTGTCAAACAATTCCCTTTACCATTTTTAATGACAGAATGCTTACAAAAACACATAAACAAAATGGTGAGAGTAGGAATAATTGAAATAAGACCTTCTGAATATACAGCTCCAATGTTTTGCATATGAAGACCGGGAACGGATGGGAAAATTCCTCCAAAAAACTTGTGGGATGAAAATAATAGTCGGTTTCTCATAGATTTAAGAGCAATAAATAAAGCGATAAAAGACTCACAGTGGGGTATTCGAAGAATTTCAGAAGTCATCTCTGACCTATCTAATAAAACCAAATTCATTTCAACAATTGATATTAGAAATGGATTTAGTCACTGTAAGTTAGCTGAAGAAAGCCAAAAATATTTTAGTTTTTCAGATAAGGGGATTTCCTATGTGTTTAAGCGCGTGCCACAAGGGTCAGGTTTGTCGCCCTGCGCTTTTGTCGAATTTTTATATCAGGTTTATGGACTCGAATTTTCTTCATTTTTATCAAGTTATGTAGATGACTTGACAATACATACGTCAGGGAACTTTGAAGAACATTTGAAACATATTGAACTAACTTTAATACAAGCTATAAAATTTAATCTAAGGCTTAATATTGATAAATTTCAATTTTTCTCGGAAGAAAGTGACTTGTTAGGGTTTCGAGTCTCCACAAAAGGAATTAAACCACAAGCACAAAAATTAGAAGCTATAAAGAAATTAGAACCACCAAGTGACGTCACAGGAATTAGGTCATTTCTAGGTTTAACAGGTTATTACAGGGGATTCTATCATAATTACGCAAAATTAGCCGAACCTTTAATTCGACTAACTAGAAAAAATGTTCGTTTTATTTTTGGCCCAGAACAAAGTGTAGCCTTTGAAAAATTAAAAACAGAATTATTAAATCCAAATAGTATTTTTTTAGAATTTCCTGATAAAGACAAAGAATTTTACCTTGTCACAGATGCCTCGAAAAAAGTATTGCTTCAATTTTAATGCAACAATGCGAAACGACAGATAGATTTCGGATAGTGGCAGCCTATTCAATGGTTCTACCAGTAGGAACCCTGCAGACTATTTGAGTCGCCCTAGTTCACAATTTGTTAGGGAAAATAGGTCAATTAATCTTGATGAGGTAGAAGTAGAATATTTAGCCCTATTAGGAGACGAGGAACCGATTGATTTTTTTGGGATTGGTAAAGAAGAGATGAGGGGATTTCAATTTGAAGACCCTGAAAATAAGGTGGTAATTGATGAAATAATAAAATTAGAAAATACAATCTTAGGCTTAAAATCTCCCCAGGATATAGATAAAAATAATGAAAAGTCTAAAGAGGGTAGAAATGAACAGTCGAGCCAGACTGGTTTGACCAGGCCCTGTGAGGGATGTGAGTCAAATACGGGTAGGTCAAACATTCCCGGAGCTATCAAACCATCGAAAGGGGATGAATTCAGTAGTAATACTGAAAAGGAGTTTCCTTCTATAAGAGGGAACAAGCCTGGGTACAGGGATAGATACCTAACCTCTGGGACTATCCATGGCAAACTGAAAGAGGTAAAAGTAAAGGGCAGTACGCATGCGTGTGTTACTGACAGCAGGCCAATCTTAGAGGGGAGTGAAATTGAACCCTGTAAAAGACAAGTTCTGACGGCGGAACTTGCAAAGACCAGAACTACTGTAGATGTTACTGGCACTAAGGATAATCGGGCCGAATCCCAAACGTCCAGAGATTCAGACTCGGAGAGGGACGAGCCGTTGTGGATACGACAAGCTCGGGCGGTGGAGCTTGCAAAGACTAGGACTAAAGAAAGGGTCACTAGCATGGATAATTGGGCTGGGTCTGGGATACCCGCAGACCTAGGCACCCAGAGGGGTAAGCCGCAGGAAGAATTCCAAAAATTTACGTTTCGGGCAGAGCTCAAATTGACAACAGACCAGAAACTTCAAATTTAGGGGAAGGGAATCCTTTTGTTGTGAAATGGTTAAGAGATCTTCAGTTGATCCTAGTCGAAGGATTATTGTACGCAATAGACAATTCAGAAAAAAGGAAGCAGATGTATCAATTTAAAATCATCCTACCAACAAAGCTAATTAGAGGAATCATTAATCTTATGTATACGAGTCTTTTCCTAGGAGCACACATGGGGACTGTAAAAACTTTGAATAAGTTAAAACAAAGTTGGTTTTTTTGAAAAATTTTCTGCCAAGCTGAAGAGGCGGTAAAGAATTGCGATCTATGTTTAAGAAGGAAAAAAGTTAGCAACATATATACTCAATTACGAGAAAGTATTTTCTCCGGCCACCCATTTCATATCTGGCCAATGGATATCTCGGTACAATTACAACTTTGCACTAACGGTGACTAATATATAATTATTGCGGTAGAGCATTTTACTAACTACACAGTAATAGCACCAGCCAAAGACCTCAGGTCAAAATCAGTGATGGAATTTATAATAAAGGAAATCATATCCCATTTTGGAAATATGGATTTCCTACTGTCTGATAATACCAAATGCTTTACGAGTAAAACCTTTAATGAAATGGCCGAAGGATTAGGATTCAAAATTATACATTCATAGCCAAGAAACCCCCAATCTAATGGATTAGCAGAAAATAGAGTAAAATGTGTAAAAAGAATACTAACTCACTACCACGATGAGATACATAGAGGAAATTGGAGTGTACGAGAATAACACTGCTGCGGTTAAGGTAAGAAATGAGGATAGCAGCTGGTTTTGTATTAAATCAGGAGTTAAGCAGGGTTGTGTTCTATCCCCCTTTATATGGATTATTTTGATGGACTTTGATTCAAGGAGCACAGGAAAAGCAATGGGAGACCACGGAATCAAATGGAGAGGAAAAAGTCTCCTGGACTTGGATTAATCTGATGATTTAAGCATACTAGATGAAAGTGTGAGCAAAATGAATGAAATTTTAGAGGTTTTGCGAGTTCAGGGTGCTATTATTGGTTTGAAAATTAATGTTAGGAAGACTAAGTCACTAAGGCTAGGAATAAGTGAAGATGAAAAGGTGACGTTGGGTAATGAAAAGATTGATCAGGTGGACAGCTTCACTTACCTTGGTAGTATTATTAATAAAGATGGTGGGAGCAGTGAAGATGTTAAATATACAATAGCCAAGGCTCAGGGTGCTTTTTCACAGTTAAAAAAAGTCTGGAAGAATAGGAAGATAAGTCTGCAAACCAAGATTAGAATATTAGAAGCTACAGTGATGACAGTGGTCAAATATGGCTCTCAAGCATGGGCGCTATAAAGAGCTGACGAAGATTTTCTAGATGTTTTTCAGAGAAATTGCTTGAGGATTGTTCTGGGTATCCGGCTGACGGACCGTATTTCGAACAATAAGCTATTAGAAAAATGTGGTTCAATACCGCTTTCTAGGTCTATAATGAAATAAAGGTTGAGGTGGTCAGGGCATGTTGTGCGGATGAAGGATAACAGATTGCCGAAGATTGTTCTTTTCGGCCAACCATCTAGGGCTAAACGGAAAGCAGGTCGTCCCCGTCTGGGGTGGGAGGACGTCATAAAGAAAGATTTAAAAGAAATGGGAACTTCGTGGGCGGGTTTAAAAAGGGAGACTTTGAATAGATTGGGGTGGAGGAGGAGCGTGCGTAGCTGTGTTGGCCTCAGGCGGCTTGGTGCTGCGATGAGTTGTTAGTAGTAGTAGTATAGATGCTAGCAGAAAATATACACCCTTTTTTCTACTACATGGTTTCGAAGCGAAATCAGTATTTGATAACATTGTTTCTAATCTGAAGGAGGGGTTCTGTTCAGAAGATGAATGGGTATCTAATCTCGTTCAAGAAGTATTTGTCAGCTGACAAATATGTATGAATGAATTAAAAAGGGCCCGAAAAGGTCAAGCGACACAATACAACGAAAAAATATTGGGAATCAAAATATTCCCTAATAATTTAGTGCATGTCATCCAAGAAAGTACATCAAAAAAATTATTCTTATAGGGGATCTTATCCAGTGCTATCGGAATTATATAAAAACTTCTTTTTGCTACAGGATGTCAAGACTTGTAAACACTGGTTGTGAAAAATAAGACAAATTAGAAAGATAAACGACCACAAAAAATTTTTAGCCATGAACCCCGAGATAGCAAAGCAAAGGTCAAAGGTAGATGACAAGCTCTTAGATCCTATACAAGAAAAAATTGAAGGGGAACAAAAGAATAAAACACAGATAGAGGAAGACATCCCCCATAATATTTGGCAATGTGATTTAAAGGGAAGTTTATTAAACCAAATAAATGAAAACAATTTGGAAAGTGTAAACCAACCTTACATGACGACTTCGAGTGAGGGGAATGGTTCTGGTAACGCAGGAAGAGACACAGAATTGAGTTTACCAGAGCCTCAATTAAAACCCATGGACGGAATAACCAGTGAGGAAATAAATAACAATTCGGAAGGAAATACTTCTGTGCAAACAGTTGATAATTACGAACCAGGAAGATTTAACCGTGAAAGAAAAGCTAAATCAAAACCACTAAATTATAAAGATCCTAGTTTAAAGGATTTTCTCGGCGGAAAAATAGCAAAACCTTAATATTCACTACCAATAGGCTATAGAATATCGGTTAATTATAGGCGTGACGGCTTACTGGAACTTTATAAATCGACTAGCTGCAATGTGGTGACACAACAATTGAAATTGTTGGTTATTTGTGATTTTTCTATATCAAATAAACAAAATGTGTTCAAAATATTCGAAACGTTCAGCATTCCATTCCCAGTTTCATACACTTCATATTTCTATCAAATAGAAAACGATTTCAAATTTTGTGTGTTAAGTAAGGATCAAACAATATATTTTTTAGAATATGACAATATAGAAAAAAGATGTAATTTAAAGAGTATACCACTATTGTGCAGCCACGAATTTATTATTAGAAGCACACAAATGAACTCCTGCAGTTTAGCAAACTATATGGAAAATAATGCATTAATTAATAAAGAGTGTCAAAATAAAATTATAAAAGAAAATAGAATCTTAATCCAAAGAATTGGAAGGGAAAAGTATATAATCACATCTCTTTTCAAAGAAGAAATAAGAATACATTTCGAATTTAAAACAGAAACAAACAGTAAATTCACATATATAAAAGGCAGCTCAATAGTGAAATTGCCAGAAGAATGTCCTCTAACTGCAGAAATGTTAAAGATAAACAGTATGCATAGGGGACAGATTACAAAGGAAATGGCACCTTTAAACATATCGATAATTAGCCTAGAAGGAAACCTCTCCATAGCTGGTATAAATAATGAATGGAGCAAAGAATTTGAAGATTTAATCTCTATATATTTCCAGAACAGCTCCAAGACGCAGATTGGCATAGCTGAGCTAAGAAAAATGCACATTTCCTTAAAGGACGAAAAAGGGAGGAAAACGGCTAGCTATTGGGCATTTTTTCTCAATACCTTTAATCTATTTCTATCTTTATTAGGACTAGTCTCTATTGAAATTATATTTAAAACATTGAGAAAACTATGGTTAGACTATAGGAAACAAAAGTCTCAAGGATTTCACGTAAATGTAGAACAGGAAGAGATTGAACTAAATTGATTCTTAGAAAAGTTATGGTTTCATTAAAAAAAATAACTGTACTAAGAATTTTAAGTGTGGGAGGTGGTGAGAATGTGGGAAAGCCATCATAATCTGACTAAATTGTAAAAATAGCAAAGTATGACTTTTGAGTAATTATAAAGGAAACGAAATATTAATTTTCTTTGAGTAAGGAGACAACATTACATTTGAATAAGAATATCTTTGAACCATCAAGGGCCATAAAATGCGAATACTGGACCTCCGTTTCAAACTCAAGGGGTCAATGACAAGAAGCATTACGCGACTTGTATTACATGACAAAAACAGGATTTTTATAGAAAAAGCGGAAACGAATCTTTTGAACAAAGAACTATCATTAGGATTACGTCAAACTGGTCTCTGACCAATGACAGGAAAGAAGAACAAAATAGAGAGAACTTAAAATAGGGATTCAGGAACGAAAACAGGGTAGTCTTTTTTTGGATCTAACAAAGAGTAAGTGTTTTACTTTGTAATTACGATAAGCTACCACTGCCTGTCTGAATTTCCCTTTAGGAATAAAAGTTTGAAGATAAAGGTTAAAATAAGAAGAAAATCTCTAAAACTTTCTGTCACTTGGAAATAACCTTACTACGTATATAAGAGAAATTAATAACAACTAGTGCTGAAATCTAAGTTGAAGATTTTGGGCTTATAGTCTCGGTAGTATTTCCACTTAGACAAGGCTTGAGCCATTTGGACAAAACAGCATTTTAAGGTTAGAATAAGCTAATTTAAATTTCTTCCCAGAAATTTAAGCTTTTAATAACTGAGGGTTTAAAGGGGAAAGGAAACCTTAACCAAGAAGACAAGTTAGGAGAGCCTTTTGTTCTTCCCCTTGTCAGCCTAGAGTCCCTTGAGGCTTAGCTTGACTTTATAAGGACCTTATATCCAAAAATTGGAATTATCGGACAAAAACATTAATTAACCCCCCTTTGTGCAATCCTCAGACGTTTATACGAAGAAGATTACCGTTCCCTTTATAATCATTCTTTCATTTCGTTAACCCCGTACTGCATGTTTATACAAAGGTGACCTTAATGTTTATACAGGTAGGTTAGGGGGAAAAGGGAACAATATTATCAGCGTAAGAATTTTCAAACCTTTATGTCCAGATATTTTCAATTAAGATTTTCCTGCTAATATTAAAGCTTAATAAAGGTCCAAACAATAAACGGACCTTTTAAAAAATAATAAGAGAATCTCTTGGTTTGGGTTAATGAAATTTGAATTAAAAGCAAGTATGGTTATTCTTAGCTTAGCTCAACAATAATTTGAACTAAATGATTTTAAAAGCCCAGAACTCAAGCCTTGACTAGCTGTTCAAGTGTAACCTTTTTAAGTAGAAGCAATCGTTAGCCTAAGATTAACTTAATATTTTCATTTCGGTAAACATTGGTGGATTGAACAACTAGATCATTAAACCTTAGACCTAGATGAGGTTTTGAAATATTCAACATAAATAGAATTAGAATATTTTTCTTTTTATTTTCTTTTGTAAATAAAATCAGTTGTCACTGAATTCTGAGTACTTATTTCTTACCTAACGCCTCAGTTTGTATCACACTACCAAATTTATTAGCCCTGTTAGTAGGGGCAACCTTACACTATATTCAATTATCAGAATCTGAGCTGCATAATGCAAATATTGATGTGGATGGCTTAGGAAGCTTTGAATTCAAAATTCAATCTGAAGATTCCAGACATTGCTCTTCAACTCCAACACAAAGTAAGTATCTTCATTACATTACATGTAGTGCCAGGGGGCGGGGTCCATGTAAAAGGGGGTGCCAAAACAATGGGACTAAAGCCTGGTGTAAAGATTTGGTAAAAGAACTTATTTGATGGGGGTGTCACATAAAGAAGGATACAAAAAAGGTTATTTTTTTTAATTGGTAAGAGATCTTATTTATAGGGGGGGGGTTGGATGTCAACAAATGAAAAGAGAAAAGCTTTTTTTTGCTTTTTTCAAAAAAATTAAAGGTGTAGGGGGTGACAAAACAGATTCACCCTCCCTTTCCACACACACACACTAAGTAATTAGATATGTTTTCTTTCTGTCTCTTCTGTTTTATTGTTGGCTGTCTCTTTTGTTTTATACTAAATACTAATATTTAAGCACAAACAACACTTACATTTAAAACGGACAGGCATATAAGTTAGCGTTTTCAGACATGCCATGGGTTTCATAATTGGTGGTCCACAGACCCCTTGGGGGTCCATGTATGCATTTTTGGGGGTCCACAGTGACAGTTCTTATTTTAAAAAGCTTTAAAAAACTGTCACGCTTATTATTATTAACTATGTGCTTCTAGGGAAGGTAACATCTTCGTACTCCTAAACACCTGTGATAGAAAAAGAACATTTATTTATAGCATAAAGCGTATCTCCACAGGTGCATTAAAACTACTGCAATGTCTGTAAAAAAAAATAATATAATTTTTTAGTTCCAGACAAGCCATCAACTAGCAAGCTCTGGAAGAATATCAAGACAAGGGAGGCGAAGGAAAAAGATACCACGACTAGAGAAATCCTGTTCTCGATTTTGGCCAAAGAAGAAACTAAGAAAGTAATGGGTTTGAAAACGCGAAATGCCGTGAAATATCAATTTGTGGCCCTAAAGATGGTCAATTTGGGCATTGATTTACCTGTAGACATAAAAGTGGCAGGAGAAATGGTTGAAAACCAATATAGAAACATGCTGAAAGTGATGAGAGACATAATTGACAGATCTGGGCCTAACGCAACAGGGCAAGGGGCTATTAAAAAAAACTTCTTACTATGATTCAATGTATGACTTAATCAAAGACAAAGCTTCTACAAGGCCCCTGGTCGATACAAAGCTTCCCTACGGCCACTGGTCGATAGAATCACCCATGGGAAAAAAAACAAAAACAAATGAACATGCATCCATGATCTTTTTTCTGGCAAAAATTTTTGTTCCTATTATTCCTTAAACTATTCAGTAGATTATTGGGCAATTTGCAAAATTTAGAAATAAAACTTATAATGTGCTCTTCAAATACAGAAATAATCTTAGTTCATTCATCCATGATTAAGCATCACTAAGCTTCAGTTTTCTTTTTTTGTATAATTGCATTATTATAATTAGAAAACAATATATGTTTACTTTACCTAATTGGGCAGAAAGAGTTGGACTGCTGTCTTGCGGTTGCTCTCCGTCAAGCTGTAAATACTAAAGAGTATGTGATAACCTTCGATTTCTGATGAAGAAAAAAGCATTGCTTGCAATTAAAAAGATTATCATGAAACCAAGGATAACTGAAATGTACTTTATATCCTCTATGTACTTTGAGCATTTGCATTTGTCGAATTGTTCATCCCTATGAAAAACAATAAGAATTATTTTAAAAAAATAAATAAAATAGAAATAAATCAGAAAAAAATATATGACTATATGATATCAATATATATGATATATAATATGTATGATAAAAATATTTTAATATATATGATATATAGGATAAAACAAATATATGACAATATATATATGAAATATATATGACAATATATATAATATCAACATAAAAATTAACAGGTCTAAATGTTCTATATTGGGCATGTAAATTCACTTATATATTAAATGTACGTTTTTTCATTTACATCCGAAACATATTACTCCTGTTGCTATTTCTATGGGACTTAATCATTTACACCTTCATGAGCATTAGAGCAGTAATTAAAATTTCATTTGGTTTGACAAAACGATGAATACCAGCCTGATATCACAGTTAAGCTTGTAAATTCACACTTCTACGTAAATTGTCATAATCTCATTTCAATATATTTTTTTAAGATAATGGACCATTACTGACAGGCATGGGCGTAGGAAAAGGGGGGCAGGGGGACAGCTGTCCCCCCTAAAACGTCAAATTTACTCTGGATATTGGCAAGAAATTTCTGCATGTTGGAATTTTTTGTTGGATGTTACCTGATAGATGGTTAAAAGCTGGAAATAAACAGGAATATCCAAGTAACGTTTGCAACATCAATATTTACGTTTCTATCTTCAATATTGATTTTCGGTCCGAAATATATATAGGAGACTGGCCCACGATCAGCTGATTTTGACTTGTTTAGTTCTCCATGAATTGGTTCAAACAATAAGAATTTGCTGAGCAAGCCAAAGCAGAAGTAACTCATTCAATACCATCCTTGAGAAAGACAATTAGAAATACTCCAACATTTTTCCACCTGGATGCCTCTCTATCCAAGTGGTCAAGAGTGCCAAACCTGAGCCATCCCGGCACTGGTTCAGTCGTCTCTGCCTTACGTTTGGCCACCGAACAAAAGAAAAAGAAAAGTGACCATGGGAACATTAAAGCTTGTTTTTCGGCTATAAAATTAAGAAAGAATATGGTCAGCATAAAAAACTACAAAATGAATTTCATTAAGTGTTTAAAAAAAATAAAGAGTATTAATTTCAAATTATACATTGACTGATCAACACCAAAAGTAAGCCGCTCCGCTAATCTTGGTGTTCTACCTTTCAGTGGTGGCAGTTTTATTTCAACTTCTGTCTTTAAGACACTATTCATCTCGTCAGTTAGCGCAAAGTCTCTTGCTCCAGTCTTTTTCCAAAAGAGGACCTTAAGTTCTTCAGTTGCTACTTTTGATAATGATAACATTGTGAACAGAATTCCCTTTCCTGCTCTTCAGCTCAATCAGAATGTAATCACCAGACTTGACTTTCTCAGTGTCAAATTAGAAGTTGCTGGTAGGGGGCTTGTCTTCAATGTCTATGCTGGGGTCTGAAGAGTTCTTGTATACAGGATCATCTACGTCAGAATCGTCACTCTAGCTGTAACTCTAGTTGCCAGAGACACGCCTTTTGCTTTTTAGTCTTTTCAGTAGTCTGACTTTCTTCCGTTCCAGGACTAGGGCTTTTTGGCAGATACAGCTTTTATCCTAGCAGTAATGCATTCTTTCATAGGGGTGTCAGTGAGCCCTTCTGAGTTTTTCAAATTTTTTTCCTGTTGATTTTTGGGTCTGACGTACTTTATAAAATTCTGAAATTAAAACACAAAGTAGGGGGCAATTCTCCAGCCAGAACGGCTCTCCGAGCCTTACTATTACGGCTTCTGGTGGTGCTCCCATGAGTAAACTATCTGGACATTGTGTCTTTGCGGACTGACGCAAAGGAGGGACTGTGTTCCCAACACATTAACACCAGCACAAATCATGGTTAACTGATCTCTTTCTGCTGACGTGACCTTCCCTACTTACTTTTAACCTCGATGTGCAATGATATTACTAGGCTTGTGGATTTTTTCAGACCTGATTTGTCAACATCCCAAATGTCTTGGGGTCTGAACATGTATTTATCTAGACCTCAATCCAGATTGTTAAAGAAAGCTCCTACACTGTGACAGTTGAAAGCAGTTGTCCATCATAGCCTTGTACTTATTGGCGTTCTTACTGATAGAGTTTTAAGTCAATCCATAAAACCACAGTACCAATCTTTACCTGCAATTTCTCCACTGTTTCTACTGCCTTTGCAGTTTCGTTATCCAGTATTTTTATACTCTTAATAATGGTCTAAGTGTATACAAATTTACACGCTTCTAGGGGAATGCAGTCGAAAGCATATCAGCTATCGTTTTCAAGTAAGTTTTTTAGTCTTTTTGCTTGTTCCTCTGTAAATATTGATCATGGGGTGTAACAGGGTGTAAGGAAATTCAGGTCCAGACTTTTTTGAGGGATATTCAGCTCCTAAGCTTGTTTTTATGTAGTCTTGCAGTGTTTCTCTAGGAATATCCAAGGTACTTCTAAAAAACCAAACTAACTTCTTGTAGAATAAGACAGAAAATAATGTAGTTTTATCTTCTTCTGGATCACAGCCACCTTTCTTTCTTTTCTCTTCTGTTTTACTTTTAATCATTTCATCTTGAATGAAATTTAACAGTAAAAAAAACCTTCAGTTCACCTACTGTTCTGACAGTCAGTTCACCAACGCCAGAAATAAAACAGTTTTGGGTATTAAGCTTGCCTTCAACCTTTAAATATGCTGTTTACACAGCTTTTACAAGCATAACCCACTTTTGGACACCTTAGTACGGAAAGCCCAATTTACCCTGGGTATTGTAGCCGAACATTGGAGTTCATTATCCCACAGGATGAAAAAATACTAACAGCAAACTGGTGAACATGGCACGCCTTGGAAGCTGCCAAAAACAGGCAAATAATAGTAGAATACAATGTGAGTTTACAACGCGAGTTTTCTAGTATTCGTAATTAGGCGTAGGCTTTCAGACAAAATTGAACAAAATTCCAGAGTTAATCACCATAAAACCTAATCCAAGCTGAAATTTTTGGTAAAAGTATTAATTAAGGTCAGACTTTTAAAAAAAAAATACACTGCAATCTGTCAGAGCGTTTATAATCCACCAGAAGCCCTATAAGTTTTTGTATTGAAACTGTTTGCTTTGGCTAGACGTGGGCCGGGTCTCCCCTATACCAATTTTAATATTTAATTTTGCCCAACTGTAAATTTTTGAGTTGAATTCTTAGAAGAAGCTGTAATCTAACCATAATTTGAAATGTGTCAAATCGCTTTTGTGGTGTTATGTTTTCTGGAAATTGGATAGTGGGTCTCTTATATTATGCTGTTGCAGGAAAAGTAGTACATGGAAAATCTTAAAGACCGAGTTTTAGTGAAATATAGAATGACTAGTTTCTAAGGACCTATATTCAAAGTACCTCGGGAAGTATTAGTAAGATCCCTCCACCCCTCCTTCACAGAAGCGGATGCCCCCCCCCCCCTGCACAAGATGCTGCCTACGCCCATGCTGAGAGGCACCCATTTTACTAGCCAGTATCATATCAGCGTTCAATTTGTTGATGGCAAGCTATGTACCTTTTAAAAGCACTTTTCAAATTTACTTTTCTTTCAAAAATTACTAATTTACGTTTCAAGGTGTAATTTACTTCCTTTTGTAAAAAATGGGTGGTATTTTCAAATGGCGTTGATAATAAAAACAGTCCTTAAAATCAAAGGTGGTAATATTCAAATTTAGTTTGGAAACAGCCGATAAATAGTTAAAATTCTATATTAGTTTATTGCAATGTTTTGCAGACTTTTGACAGTTTTTCTTTTTTTAGGTGGTAGCTGTTTAGCGCACTGAAGATTTATGGACTTACTTTGCAGCAATAAAATTACATTATAGCATTGTTTATATAAAATTGGAATTAAGACCACTAACCTAAGTACTTACATAATGTTTGGTCTATTTATTGAGGACTGCACCAAATACATTTACACATAAGGACATACCAAGATCAAAACTTTGACTACTTTTAAACCAAGTCCCAGCCAAAATTTATACGCTTGTCCCGTTGTTGTTCTAATTTATGTATACCTCTGGCATCAAATTCTTTGGCTTGATCTCGAAGCCACTTTTGCACTAAATTTTTAACTTCATCATTGGATTGAAAAGTTTTCCGTGTAGACCCTCTTTAAGGAGACTAAACAAATGAATGCCTTCCCTTCCCCAATTGAACCGCAGTATGTGCATCCAGTTGTCAAAAAATGTATCTGCCATATCTCAGGAGCAACCGTGAGTATTAAACAAATATACAGAAGTTTATTGAGTTTAAACACCTTTTTAAATGAAGAGAGTCCAATAAATTTATTTCAGAAACCATTTTGTTTCTATTAATGTTCTAACTCCTTACAACTGGTAGAAGCCGACAATTTACAATTAACTGAACATGGACACTGTAGAAGAAGCTATTATTGGAAGCATTTAGGATTCCTACTACAACTTTTAGGTAAGATTAAATTCTATGTGCCAGGCTTTATATTATCTGACCTGAATCTGATTTAACTCTTATCTGGAAGCTAAGTCAAGCTGTCAAAATTCTAATTCTGGTGCTAAACTTTACACTTTCAAAGAGCTGAACATGTTTTACAAAGCTTTTCAAATCTGCTGAACAAAGGAGTTTGCCAAAAAGCAGAAGAATTCCAATACAGCTCAGTATATATTTATGTTTTATATGCCGACAGTCATAGTCCTCAGTCTGGTTAAGGTCCAACCTGTAGTTTATATACATTGGGTATTGTTTTGGGCACCAAGTGTGCAGTTTGGGGTGCTGGTTGTATATTTCTTTACTATTAAGAATATTTTGTTTTCAAATATTGATTTAAATTATTGATTTTTTGTCTAGATGATATAATTCTATGTTAAATCTATGAAAAACTTAACTTTATGGCTTTTAGGTCTATGGGTAAATGCTTCAGCTCATTACTGAGGTTTTTTTTACTCCCACTAATAGAAAATTTTTCAAGATTTTTTTCCTTTTATTCATAAGTAAGAAATGCAAGGCTGATTCCCCTCCTGCGCTGGAATCCGGAATCTTTGTTTTTTCTGAAGCCAAAATAATTTCAATGATTGAAAGAACATGAGAATTGGAACTTAGAATGTTACGACGTTAAAAAATTACTATCGTATCGACATTTTGACTACCGAATTCAGACGATTCAAACTGGACTTATTAGGAGTTTCAGACATGGGCGCCCATAAGGGGGGTTGGGGGTGGCAGAAGGGGTCGTCAGTCCCCTTCTGGCTGAATGATGCTGCCTTGTTTTTTATATTTTTGTTTTGAGATTTCTATTATATAGCATTAAAAGTACCAATTGGACCAAGTAAGCCCCCCTGGAATTCAGCCTTGGGGCGCTCATGACATTTATTTACTTAGGCAGGAAGGATGCGGTACATAGACAGAGAGTAGGGCTCTTGATGAATAAGGAAGCTGCTAAGTTTTGTTTAGGCTGGGAAGGTATTAATAATAGAATACTAATTGCTCATTTTATGACTAAAACGTTCAGGGTATCAGTTATAGTGCTACATGCACCTGTAGAACCGACTGACGGAGATAATAGTGAATCAGATGAATTTTACTTACAGTTACAGGAGCAAATAGACAGGGTC
Source organism: Artemia sp. Qi Xiang Cuo (assembly GCF_049724085.1). Lineage (NCBI taxonomy): Eukaryota > Metazoa > Arthropoda > Branchiopoda > Anostraca > Artemiidae > Artemia > Artemia sp. Qi Xiang Cuo. Next base: position 23,667,781 of record NC_142795.1, read on the forward strand.
CCTGGCAGAAATATGGTGTTTCTACTAGGATATTTTAACGCCCAGATCGGTAGAAATAGGGATAGATTGTATCCTATCCTAGGTGAACTTGGTGTAGGAAAAGAAAACAGTAATGGATACAGACTTTTGCAATTTTGTAGGTATAACAATCTAGTTATAACCAATATGGTGTTTGGTCATAAAATGGATAAGGTCATAAGTCAAATGGATAAGGTCATAAAATGTTTGGTCATAAGTCAACATGGTATTCACGTGATGGTTAGACAGCAAACCTTATTGATTATGTTATAGTAAACCGAAAACGGGCAGGATCAATACAAGATACTAGGGTATAAAGGAGTGCTGTTATTGATGTTAAAATTAAAGATCACCATCTAGTAGCTTCAAGGGTTAATTTAAAGCTGAAATTTTGGAAGGGTAGCTACCTCCCGGGACGTTATGATGTTGGTGGACTCCAGGATGATAATTTGAGAGAAACTTTCCAGGAACAGTTGAATACTAAACTTGAGAGTTTAAAATTTGAATATGTGGAATATGGTTGGAATAATTTTAGAAAAATAATTTGTGAAGTTGCTGAAGGTGTCTTGGGGAAGAAAGCTAGGACTGCAGCTAAGAATATTAGTGAAAAAGCTTTGTTTAATAGAAAGGAGAAAGGACTTGTACAAGGATTATCTGAGTGATAGATCATATGAAAGCAAGAGGAATGTAGAGAAGGTAGAAAAAGCATTAAATTGTGATCTAAGGAGTTGTGAAGTGGATGCCATGGATAAACTTGTCGAGGATCTTGAAGACCGATCTAGACGGCATAATAATAAAATACTGTGCTGGTTTGTTAACAAATTGAGAGGGAGCAGTCAAATTGGACTTGGACCAGTTAAAGATAGGAACGGGGCCATAATTAGCGATAAGGAAAGAATTAAAGAGAGATGAGCCGAAACAGGATGAGCTTAGTTACAGGAAAAGATATAGAGGAAAATGATTTAAGCATTCTAGATGAAAAAGTGAGCAAAATGAATGAGCTTTTAGAGGCTTAGCGAGTTTAGGGTGCTAGAATAGGTTTGAAAATTAATGTTAAGAAGACTAAGTCACTAGGGATAGGAATAAGTGAAGATGAAAAGGTGACGTTGGGCAATGAAAAGATTGATCAGGTGGGCAGCTTCACTTACCTTTGTAGTATTAATAGTAAAGATGGTGGGAAAAGTGAAGATGTTAAAAGTAGAATAGCTAAGGCTCAGGGTGTTTTTTCACAGTTAAAAAAAAGTTTGGAAGAATAGGAAGATAAGTCTGCAAACCAAGATTAGAATCTTAGAAGCTGCAGTGATGAGAGTTGTCAAATATGGCTCTGAAGCATGGGCCCTTTGAAAAGCGGATGAAGATTTGCTGGATGTTTTCCAGGGAAATTGCTTACGGATCGTTTTGGGTACCCGCCTGACTCACTGTATTTCAAACAGTAGGCTGTACAAAAAATGTGGTTTAATACCGCTCTCTAGGGCTATAATGAAAGAAAGCTTGAGGTGGCTAGGGCATGTTGTGTGGATGAAGGATGACAGATTACCGCGGGTTCTTGTTTTCGGCCAACCGTCTAGGGCTAAACGGAAAGCAGGTAGTCCTCGTCTAGGGTGGGAGGACATCATAAAGAAAGATTGAAAGGAAATGGAAACTTCGTGGGAGGGTGTAACAAGGGAGGCTTTGAACATATTGGGATTGAGGAGGAGCGTGCGTAGCTGTGTTGACCTCAGACGGCTTGGTGCTGCAGTGAGTTGTTAGTAGTATTAGTATGCATCAATAATTATACATCATATTTTTACATTTCACATGCTAAATATTTTGCTTTTTTACTTTTATGGCTTTCAAAGACCTAGGCATGAACTTTCTCTGATGTGTGTCTACATTTATCTTATGTGAGGGATCTACTCGGAAACTTTTGTTTGGATATCAAATTGCATATGCATTGAAGAATTAGTCTAAATACATGTATAAATTAGCACTTTCTATATACATGTATAAATTGGCTGAAACGAGCTAGAGTAACACAAGATGTGTTTATTTGACAAAAATCAAACTATATAACTTAAAAGCAAATGCATGTGAAAGTGGGAAATTTTATGATTTTTTTTTTTTTTTAAGGGAAAACCAAGAAAGTTTTTCCTATGGTCCTAGTATGATGGATAATTAGGAAGAATCCTTACCCTCTATTTGACTTAAATGAAGTACAAAATTTTTAATACCAGACAAAAAAACTTGTAAAAGAAATCTTTTAATTTTACTATTTCTTGAGAGGAGACTGATTTTATACAACAAAATTTGTCAAGAGCCAAAAAGAAAAATCTTTGCGCTGTGGCTGCAATTATATGCCCAGAGAATCAGTATTATTGACTTTAAAGCATCATTTTTATGATCTCAGCTCTGTTCTTTCAAGCCTCAGTCTAGGTCAAAAATGCATTCCTACGCATTTGTGTCTAACATGATCTGTACAGGAAGCAAGACTTTTTCCTGGAAACAGCTCTGTTAGTCTAGAAAGTCCTCCATAGATATTAGTGGGTTTCGGTGAGCTAGCTCCAGCAAAGTGGAATTGTTCTGCATTGCATGATCCAGACCATTTAAAATAATGATTCTATGGACACCTTAGAGTTTGGTAAATTGGAATAAATTTCAGCAATTCAACAAGTTGACTTAACACGAAGGAAATGTTGCTGAAAATTTTTTTTTAATTCTTCAAAATTCTTAACAATTCCGCTCATCATCTTCCAGTTTTGCAGTCCAATTTTCGTCCAAGCAATCAAGTTCCTAATCTATATCTACATCATATGTCTATGAATCTAACCTTACTGAACCATTTTGTGTTTGATGTTGTTATTACCAAATGGTGTAATCTTAGTAGCAGAAAGAGTGGATGACAACATAACCATGAATTTATTTTAATTGAGAAATCTTTACTAGTAGCGGGAAAATTCAGAAAAACACAGAAAAAAATGTTTTATATCAAATATTCAAAAATATAGGAACAATCCTGTGATATGGGATAGTTTTATTAGCCTATGTGAAATTGTGCATGTTAAATAGACCGCCTTTTTACTTGTCAATAGGCAATGAGCAATTTCCTTATATAACTTATCTTCCTTATGATTGGAAAAGACTGTCAATCAGTTTTATTAGAAATTTATGCAGCAATTGAGTTGGATTCAGTCTGTTTAGTTGCAATCCAATCTAGGTCTTGTTTCTCTTCATGAAAAGTGGCATTGTGATGGGAACCATAGGACTTACTAATTATACCTCTGCATACCAATACTTTATTTTTACTCCATGGGTTCATTGTCCATAGACTTATCCAGTGTATGTTCAGCAGTTAATTGGTTCATTAGTACTTAAATCAATAATTAAACTGATCCCTGATGTAATAAAAGCCAGCTGTTCCCTAACCAATTGCCACCGTGAAACAGTTGCAACCTTATGTTTATGAAATTATCTGTTGTTTTGGACTGGCTTAACTGCTGTAATTAATTCGATGTTTCGACAGTTGATGAAATTACTAAGACCGAAGTACGGTTACTTCTGAAAATATACGTAAAATTGGTTAAAACAATAATTGATTCTGTAATTGTTTCTGAAATTGTGTGCCTCAGTCTAAGTCTCGTTAACTTCATTTTTTCTTAAACTGTTGACTTAAAAGTTTAGTTGTTCCTTGCACTCTCTAGGAATCAGAGCATATAGAAGCAGATTTTCTTTGTAGCAATTGATATTATACAAAAAAAGAAAAAAAAACAGGTCAAGAAAGTACAAATGAGCAAGTTACAATACAGAGTAGCTGTATAGCCAAGGAGCCTATATCAGCCACCATTTTTAGCTTTAACCTGGAGTGATGAAACCAATTTTAGTTACCAATTAGGATTAAAAGAAATTAAACTCTATTTGCTCTCTTAAATACGTAAACGAAGAAAAAGTGATTTACTCCCTGGTGTATTTGCGGTTTTTCCCATAATGACTCATTGGTCCTGATGTTGAACCAAAAAGTGGTTTTCTCTTGTACACCAATAGCGTCCCCATCCTTGTTGGACTAGTACAGGGTCCAAATCGAAAGTGACACCAGAGATGATGGCTGGTGGATAGCTGGTCGGCGAATGAGAGACACTGCTTGGGGTGGTAGTGCCTGAGATGGTAGTGCCAGAGAGGGAACTTGTTTTCTCCTTAACAACATTTCCATACATTGGGGAACATAGAAGATGCCCAAGCGTGATTATAACAGTTTAGCAGTTTCTGTTTATATGAAAGGGTGAGAGTCTTTATCCATGTAGGATGTATATTATCATAGCTGCTGCTAGTTTTGGTCCTAATATGAAAATGGACTAGTTATATACTCAGATCCTGGGCGTGGTTGGTAACTTGGGTTCATAGGAAGTGGGGATATTTTGCTTTGATTATTTGATGTTAGCTTATTAACAAATAGAGTTGCAAATACCTTAGCTTTTTCATTATCATTGTCATAATGGGTATTTTTATGTATAAGCTCATACAGGAGTGGGTTGGGGGAAGTTTTTTTCCCACACATGTGGCTTATGACTTTATGTATAATTGGCTCATGTGTCTCTCTGGAGAGATTATTTGCAAAATTATTCCAGTATTTATATTTAGCATCTATTATAGTCCTTTTTTGATGAGATTCTGCTTGTAATTTTTTTAAATACTTAGTAGGTGATGTTTTTTTTTTTATGATTGTTCTTCTAGCTGCCTTTTTCGTTCTCCATTTATTTTGGCACTCATTTGTCCACCATGCTTTGGGAATGTGTTTAGGGAAGGTTTTTTTGGGTGTTGTCCTGGGGATAGCATTATTAGCTGTATTTATTAGTAAAGATGCCCAGACTTCAGCATGTGTGTCAACTGTTGTGTTGACACACATTAAAGTAAATCTAAAATTTAAAAGGGAAAAAATTCAAAATAAAGTAGTATGTTCTAAAATAAAGTTAGAATTGGAAACACTGACTGAGAAGCATAGTGGTTTCAAATTACCGTTTCCATAAGATGGACCGCACCGGGGAGTATGTGAAATGGTCTATAACGGGCCAAATACAAAAAAGTCAACCAATCACAAATGCCTACCTTTTTGCGAACCTAATACAACATAAACCAATGTGATATACCCACTTGGCCAATATGAGAGTTATGTACTCTACTCAACGTAAAACATTCTCGTAGGCCAGGTTCTTTCAACAGTGTTTCCATGCCTACCAATTTATCGCGATATTTTACGATTTTTTTTTAACCGTAGTGATGAAAAATCCGATTTGACGACAAATATCGATATGTAGTTCATTGTCCATTCTAACAAAATGTGGTTACTGAAATTTAGATAAGTTCCTGACGTTCTAATGTGGGATTTGCGAAAAGTATGTTAGGCTCATATAGTTCAGGTTTCAGAGCTTGAACAATATTAAACTGAAAAAAAAATCAAATGAAAGTAGAAAATTACTAAAAATTAAAACAAGCGAAAATTATCCTGTATACATATTGATTTGTTGTTAATTCAAGCAGCCACGGCTCAACTTTAAAGATAATAAAATAGATACGCAATGTCAGAAATCGTTTAATCGCCCATTTAAAATACAGTAAAAAAAATATTTGTACTCTGTCCTTACATGGATAAAGAATCCATGCTACATGGATACACTCTACATGGATAAAGAATATCACCCTTTCATACAAACAGGAACTGCTAAACTGTTATAATCACGCTTGGGCACCTTTTATGTTCCCCAATATATGGAAATGTTCGTCCCTCCTACCAATCCTAAAGAAAAATAAACCCAAAGATAACCCTGAGTCCTAGAGGCCCATAATATAACATAAGGAAACACCACTCCTAAACAGATGCTTTCATTTTGCTAACAAATGCAATAAATGAATCATTCTCACAAAATGATTTCTTAGTTGCAGCTTCCCTAGATTTTGAAGGGGCACATGAAAATGTGAACCACCAAATCCTTTTAAACAAACTTGCAAACCTTGGACTACCCCCCAAGCTAGTATCTTTTATAAAATCTTTCATAGAAGTGCGAAGTTTCATTGTTTGTGTTGGTTCAGCCTCTTCACCCCAAAAGACAATAACCAAAGGCCTACCTCAGGGAGCAGTCCTCAGTTGCCTCCTTTTTGCCCAATATCTCTGGGACATGAACCTCCCCCACACGAATCTACAATATGCTGACGATCTGGTGCTATGGTCTTGGTCAAGAGGAAGATCTTAAACCCGTCTTGCAGATTTTGCGATGTAAAAAATGAAACCATTGATCATTCAAATGTCTTGTACACCATGTAGCGGCACACAGTGTAATTTTTTAAAGTGCCTCAAATACTACAAACTACCACCCTCACTTGAAAACCTGACTGACTCCACATTTGCAATAGGCACTAAACTTGATAGATACATTAGGATAGTGAATCAGCAATAGATTAACATTCCACATTAAGAAGAAGAAAAAGGAAGAGGCCAAAACAGTCTCGACTGAAAAGCCTGCACTGCAAGTTCTAACAGAATACGAAGAAAAAAAAAGAAGAAAAATCCAATCAATGATAATTCTCACTAGTAGGAGGTATTTGAATATAGGTGGCACGCAATTTGTTTGGTTTTACGATTCGTGCTGCCGAAAACAGTGCTCCTAACTCACTAATGTGAGAATAAAGTGAGTGCCAAAAAAGAGTAAAATTATATTAAGCTGCAATCCATAAGAAGTGCAAGAAAATATAATTTCTAGGTTGATTATCTAAAACCATGCATTTACTATGGCTTTTTTCGGACGAACTTTCCAGTTCTTCTTTTAGTTTTTTTTAGCTTCAGTCTCTATTGATGTTTTTTAAGCTTTTGAAAGGCAAATCAAGCGCATATGAAGCGGCTTTTTTTTCAAAAGTCAAATCTGGGCAACCAAAAACTTTTCCCAATCAGCGAACTTAAAAAAAGACATAATGAAGACAAGGATCTAAGTGTCTAATTAAGGCTTATTCACCATCCGCTTTGTCTCCAACCCCTAGAAAGAGATACATTCGGATTCAGTCACTTCAGATTTCACGGACTTAATTTTTTCTGTTAAACCTTACTATTGCGTTTTCACACAAAACAAGAATTATTCGTGATTTTTCAAAATTCATTTGTCCTTTGATGTCCTTTTTTGTGTTATGACAAGTCAATGAAAGCGTTGAAATATTTCAACTTCATGCAGCAAAGTGTCCAGCTGAATTGGATTTGATACCTTAGAGGACCCCCTTATCTTGTGTAAAGTTTCATTCTTAGTTTGTGGGGCTAAACTATTCAGTCTTGATTGTGCCCTTACTTGATTACTATAATTTGAAGAGCTTGGATAAAAGATCTGAATAAACGAAAGAATATAAATGCCAACACCTACTTCACCACAAATCCTAGAAAACCATTGAACTTCTCCCATCTTGTGCTGGAGATAGAGATATCCAGTTTTAATAAAACATACATAATACGATAATGTGAATTTGTTTTTCGATTAAACGGAGCAGAATTTTTTTCTAACCTTAAAAAAGGGCAGTTCCTAAAAATGTTCTACCATATTTTGTTACAAAAACTCTAAAAATCAGCTCAAAGGAAATATCATTTCAGCAATTTGTCAGCTATGGGAGTTTCCCATGGTGCTACCCGCTTTGATTGAAAACTTTGCCAGCACAGGAGACGTGGAATTTCATTGTCTTTTCAATCGAATTTGATAGTCAAACCACAGATTCTCAATAGCTCGCGATAGTCACTAGTTCCCGGGAAGGCTACGCTAATAGACCCTTTGTCTTTTAGACGGTTAGCCGACACTGAAGGTCACAAGATAATTTTTCCGAAATCTTACAAAGTATTTGAAAAAAAAGCCAAAATGGTAGAATATCACCGTCTGATGCGACTTTTTGGGTCTAGGGTATCAGCAAAGCTTTAAATGTCACGATGTTGACATTTAAAGCCGAAACAAGCAGAATGTTTCTGTAGCATTTTCTGAGGAACCACTTAACAATTTTAAATCCTCTTCTTTGGACAAATGTGGTCCATTACTGGATAATGGCTTGAATTTTGTCTGAAAAACAATGTGGAATTCTTGACAGCTCAATTCGTCGATTGTGATAATTACAGTGGCGGATCCAAAGGGGGGCCTCCCCTAACCTAGTCTATCCTCCTGGGTCCTGGGTATGTTCCTGAGTAGGGGCGAATATGAAATTTGGAATTTACTGATAAAAAAAATAGCACAAGACGATGGAATGAGTCTTATTTTTTTTTACGTCCTGGGGGCTTGGGGGGGATGTACAACATGTTGGACATTGGGACTCAACTTCATATAATTTTCAAATACAAGTTACAAAATGCGATGAGAAAACATACGATCAGCGTACATAACACACAAAAACATCCTTTATCATTTATGGAAATCTGAAAAACATTCTCGAACTTGCTTGCCAACCTGAAAGCAGAGATAGACCTGACACGCTTCGCAGAACACTTTCGTTCACATTTCGCATCCAGGCATCTGGCATCGAGCCGAATTCTTCAGCGTGGCGTCGAAGCGAGGAAGATGCTTTGCATTCGATTCCCTTTCCGGTCCGGATGCCAAAGGGAATCTTTTTCTTCTTTTAGCCGACTGCTTCAGTTTATCTTCATCATTATCGTCTTGACATTCGCCAAAGTCGCCCTCGGTTGATCGCCGAAGATCTTCAACTAAATGTTCAGCAATCTGAAATCTGAAGTGTATAAGCTGATCGTAGGGTTTGTTTCCATTGATTGAATCCTGCCTGTAGAGTAGCCAATCATTCGAAAGAGCAAAAACAATGAAATGCCGAAGAACTCGAACTGGCCACTTCTTTGTCCTGCTGCTGAATCTGTAATAACTCACCATGTGGTCACAGAGATCGACTCCGCCCATGTTCTTGTTGTACTGTCTTACCACAAGAGGACTGGGAATATCTATATATTTTCTTTCAGACTTGTTGTATCTTGACACAGGTAGCTCGGGTTCTTTGCCATAGCAGCTTGAAGTTATAAAAATGGGCTTTGTGTCTTGCCACTGCGAAACGGCTATAACCCGATCTTCTCGTGTAAATGTAAAGGACGTCCCACGTCCAGCTCTCTGTAGTCCACGATCGGTCTTCATTGATAGACCTTCAAGTCAATTTTTCATGAGTGTGCCGGTTGTATTTATGCGCTTTTCTGATAATTTTTTGAGCAAACATATGCTAGTGAAGTACCTATCGAAGAAAAGATATGAACCTTCACTTAGATCTTGGCATAGGTGCAGCACAGCGGCACTACTGAGACCTTTAGCTGGTAGTTCTGGCCCAAAGGTTGTCTTTCTTTGATAGATTACGAAATCATACACCGGACCTGATAAGCCTGCTAAAACAAAGTTCTTCAAGCCAAGAGGATTTGGCTTATTTAGTACGTACTGCTTCAGGCTGCATCGCCCAGCAAAGGGAATCATTTGCTCGTCAATACAAACGAATTGTTCTCGCTCAAGCTTGAGACACTCATCTCGCACAAAACTCAGCAAGGGGCGCACTTTCCAAAGACAATCATTTCTTTTTGTATCCTCGTCAACCTCGTCATACAAAAGGAACTTCACATTCTGTCTAAGCTTGAAAAACCGATCTCGAGGCATTTTCTCGCAGATGATAGGGACTCGAAATTTCTTGATCCAAAACATTCGAAGACGAGGAATCTTCAGGTTACTCATGACGATCGAAATGCCAAAGAATACTTTCAGTTCGGAGGCACTAGTGAGCAAAGATTTGTTTGTGGCCTTCTGGTAATGACAATTCATTGCGAAAGCCATTGTTTCAAAAAATGAGTCAGGGAAGTACTTCAAAAAGTATTCATGTGGCTTCCAGCTTTCCTGTTGACTTGAATATGAGTACAAGGGAATGTATGAATGATGCTCGTTCAAGGTACCTGAACTAGTCCACACTTTGTTGGGGCGGCGATTTTTTCCTAAGCGACTTGTTGATACAGAATCAGTTTTGAATGCTGGAATATACTGCGCTAGTGGAATGTCGTCATTTTCTTCGTCGAATAGGACTAAGAAGTCATTGAGATTAGCCCGATCTAGAAAGCCTTGAGACTCTTCTTCACTATCAGAAAACACTTGGTCTGCATCTGTTGCACATGTGTTGCCAGGTAAACACCACTCAGGGTCGTTTTCGTCTCCGCTATCTTCCAATTTGCTGATATCGCTGGTTTCAAGCAAGGACAAGGCTTTTTCCAAGGATACTGCAAAAGAAAAAACTGTTAGCGCTTTAGACCTCACAGTAGGAAACTTTAGACATACATCAACTCCATTTAAATAGCCTCACTGAAGAAAAAAAAATGTTAGGCTTAAACGGAAGAAGTGGTGAAAATAATACCCGAAATGGCGGAAAACTGAATAAAAAAAGTTCGTAATACGAATAGAATGTTGAGAAAAAAAAGATGTAGAGAGCATAGAGATAAATAATTAGAATATATAGAGAGATAATTAATCCATATATCTACTTATTTATTTATTAAATGAAAAACCCTACAACTGACTGAGCAAAATATGAAAAAAAGCTAAAGAAAAGAAAACGATAGCACGAGATAAATATTGACAAAACCAATAAAAATCAAATAAGAACGTAAAATTATAAATAGATCAAGGACAAAATAAGAACTAAATCAAACGAAGCAAAAGCCAGTTCAAACATACAACATCAACATATTCATACATATATAAACAAAAAATAGATCTCCGCAATAAATACACGCCATAAACACAAATCACTTAAATATTATTGAACTAAAACGGGGTACCAGTCATTCTGTGATAACTGACTGCTACTGACCACAGCACCAAGCCCAAGAAATAACGTTATTGCATTGTTATATTTGGCTATACCAAGCAGCAAAAAAAAAATTACTTAAAAACTATGTTTAAAATTTAATAGGTTAAAAAGTAAAAATAACAGACATCTTAAATAAAATTGAAATAATAAAATTAAATCTTCCAACCCGTTGGACTTCTAAGGTAAGAACGAATGTACAACCCATTGTACAAGACTGAAAGTTCTTCTGCCAGATGGCAGCAATAACAGTAAATGCGTTAAAAATCAAACCTGTCAATGCTTCGGTCTTAAGGTATATCGATTGATTTTTTTCTATCGTCTAGCTTGTCTCTTTATACTTTTTATCTAATTTCTTACCTTTTGATCTTTTTCGTAAGTTGATTTTCTTTATTTCACTTGCTACTCGTTCGGCCTCCATTACTATTACTGGACTGAAAAAAATCACAGACGGCAGCAAACATCTTTTGCAGAAAAGGAGACAATCTTTAAGTCCCAATTTTCAGTAGGTTCGATGATAAAAATTCGTAAACGAACATACAACCGGTTGGACATCAGGTCCCAGGAGGCTATAGTAGTGTTATTTACTTAACTAACGCAAGTTTGCGTTAATTAAACTTGCTCATAACGAAAGTTTATCGGATCAACCTATTTTGCCCCCCCCCCTAAAAAAATCCTGGATCCACCCCTGGATGGTTAATAGCAGATAAGACCAATAAAGTGTGTTAAGAAGTTACCGGGCTAAAATGCTAATAGAAGCATAGAGGTATCAAGGCACTATGAACTCTTTGCCAAGAAAAAGGTGCCGTTCAGTGGACATAAATACCCCAAAAATTATGATAAGGCTTTCTATTCGAAAATTCCAGTGTCCAGTCCAGAGGTACTACCACTCAGTTCCGGTCGCTTTTCATAGGTACTGGAAAACATAAACCTAATAATTTCCTTTCTCGTCTATATTGGCACATTTTCATACGTTGGGTATTTTGTTTCAATTTCTCCGTTGGATACCGCTGTTATATTTGAAATCGGTGTTTCCGTGACCAAAATCTCAAAGCCCCACAAGAAAAAGTTTAATTTTAAGTAGAATTGAAGCATTAAAGTAAATCTAAAATTTAAAAGGGAAAAAATTCAAAATAAAGTAGTATGTTCTAAAATAAAGTTAGAATTGGAAACACTGACTGAGAAGCATAGTGGTTTCAAATTACCGTTTCCATAAGATCAACCGCACCGGGGAGTATGTGAAATGGTCTATAACGGGCCAAATACAAAAAAGTCAACCAATCACAAATGCCTACCTTTTTGCGAACCTAATACAACATAAACCAATGTGATATACCCACTTGGCCAATATGAGAGTTATGTACTCTACTCAACGTAGAACATTCTCATAGGCCAGGTTCTTTCAACAGTGTTTCCATGCCTACCGATTTATCACGACATTTTACGATTTTTTTTTAACCGTAGTGATGAAAAATCCGATTTGACGACAAATATCGATATCTGGTTCATTGTCCATTCTAACAAAATTTGGTTACTGAAATTTAGATAAGTTCCTGACGTTCTAATGTGGGATTTGAGAAAAGTATGTTAGGCTCATATAGTTCAGGTTTCAGAGCTTGAACCATATTAAACTGAAAAAAAAAAAAAAAATCAAATGAAAGTAGAAAATTACTAAAAATTAAAACAAGCTGAAATTATCCTGTATACATATTGATTTGTTGTTAATTCAAGCAGCCACGGCCCAACTTTAAAGATAATAAAATAGATACGCAATGTCAGAAATCGTTTAATCGCCCATTTAAAATACAGTAAACAAAATGTTTGTACTCTGCCCTTACTGGGGTTTATTCGCAATGAGGAGACCCCAGGCCTGATCACCAGCAGAACAACGCTTCACTTTTGCCTCCCAGCCTTCCAAGATGTAATCGTAGTCTCTTTCAGAGAATTCCTGAAATGTAAAATAAGGGATTGGGTAAGTAATTAATTTCACAGCTAAGGACAAGCACCTTTGATTAATAAATACAGATACATACCAGTATCGTATATAAAGTAACCTAACAAATTATACTCGAAGTGCAATGAAAGTTATTATATCAGTTCAGCTAATGGTAAAACCACATCGAGAAACCTAAAATGTATTGGACTCCCCCTTGGCAGTAGGTTTTGAAACATCATAGTTTGTTTACATAACTGGTAGGTTTTGAAACTATCATATCTATGTCCTTAATGTAAAATTGTTATTTAAATTAGTAATCTTTACTTAATTGCTTAAATAGCTTTTCATTTTATTACTCAAAATAAATGTTACAGAAATATTAAAATAATATAAAAAGTTAATCCGAAAAAAATCACAAAATGATTGCCTTCTTTTAATATATAAACTAGAAACAAATGACTGCGCTAGGGGAATGTCTACTCTAAATGTTTGATTTGACTAAACCCAAGCACAATAAACAAATAAACGTAGTTAGACTAAACATTAAAGTCCTCACAAAATAAAATGTTAAAAAACAAAGATTAATTATTACAAAAAAAACTAAAAAATTAATTTTTATTTTGTTTTTCAAAATAAATATTAAAACATTATAAAAAGTTAATCCGTGAAAATTTGCGATATTATTGCCCTTTTTTAATATAAAAACTATATACTAATGATCGTGCTAAGGCCATGTCGCTGTAAGTGTTGGGTTTGAGTAAAAACTAAGCAAAAATAAACAAATAACCGGAGTTGGATGAAGCATTAAAGTCCTCACAAACAAAGAAGAAGACAAAAAACATGCCGCTTTAATTTAGTTTTGGTACAGATTTTTGAAAATGACAAACAGAATTACTTAAAATTACAAGATTTAAGGAAAATAACATCAAGATATAAAACCATTAAAAAAATATATAATTATCAACATCAGTTTTCTAGCTAAATAAACTCACCAAATAATGCAAAAAAGAAAAGAAAAAAGGATATGTTAGCGGTATGCATTTACAATTTAATTTTCAACTACATATCTACCCGTTTGATCGAAAAGCTATAATATATGGAATCAATGGTGATTATGCCAGATATGCTGATGATTTTCTAGCGGAAAATCAGATATTTAAATGTGCCTGGCGCCACGAATTTGGGAATAAAAAAAGCTATGTGAAATGTATGTGAAATGGTCTATAACGGGCCAAATACAAAAAAGTCAACAAATCACAAATGCCTACCTTTTTGCGAACCTAATACAACATAAACCAATGTGATGACTTTTTAATAGACCTTAAATAGACCATTGGTCTTAATAATAGACCAATATATACCAGATTCAATTACTGAAAAGGTTAACACTACCCGATGATTAAACATAAATGTACTAATATAAATATAATAATCGTTTCAATTGCATATCAAATTTAAAGTCTTAAATGAACCGTAGAGACGCCAAATTCCTTTTTTTTGGAAACTTCTTTAAAATAACCTTAACAAACTACTTATATCATTTTGACGTGCGGACCATTAAGCTTTAACCACCACACCCAGACCCCATAATGAGCAAAAGAATAGCAAAGATTATATATGTTCGATCAGTACTCAGTAACGTCACTTTTTTCTTCGAATTAATATTACGGAGAATAATAAACAGGCCGCCAGAAGAGAAAAATTACTCTATTGAAAATTGATTAAGTATACAAAATTTAGGCTATATATTGGCACATTAAGGGCTTTGGGGTCGGTGGGTTGTTTAAGGTAAAGTTGTTTGCTTGTAGAATTTGACATAAGTAACTATTTTAGAACGTTTTAAAGTACTATTCAAAACAAAGAAGTTTCCAAAAAGTAAGGAATTAGGTGTCACTTTAGACAGAAATTAAATTTATTAAATTTGATTTTCAAATAAAACAGTTATTATGATTTTAAAGAGAATTAAAAAATGCATAAATTAGCATGTTTACCTTGCCAATATATCACTAATGGAATCTTGTATGTAGGAATTAAAAAAAAAATCTATATTGGAGTCTTATGCCCTTAGGGTTGATGGGGGAGGTTAGTTGCCCTCCAATCACTTTTTAAATCTTAAAAGGGGAACTAGAACTTTCAATTTCTAATCATTTGAGCCCTCTTCGAAGTTTAAACGACAACCTCTTCCATACAAACCCTATATACCCCCGGGCATAAGTTATAACCCTTCACCCGGTTTTTTTTGGGGGGGGGGGGGGAGGAATATGTTGACCCCGAAGTTTTGTCATTTGATCGTTGAACTATTTCAAACAAAATGGCTATCTCAAAATTTTGGTCCGATGCATTTGGGGAAAAGAGATTATGGGAAGGGGGTATATTCCCGCCGATCACTTTAGATGATTTTTAAAAAGGTAACTAGAACTTTCAATTTCCAATCAAATGAGCAACCACTAATATTTATAAGACCATCCCTTACATAAAATCTTATCCGCCTCCGGAGAATAACTTACAACACTCCCCCCCCCCCCCGGACTCTGGGGGGCTGAGTCGACCTCTGAGTTCTTGTTATTTGATCTTTAAACTATTTTGAACAAAATAGCTATCTCAAAATTTTGATCGGATGTATTTGGAGGAAAAAGGGTCTAGGGAGAGGGGTAATTTCCCTCTGATCAGTCTTGACTCTTAAAAATAGCTCTATAAATTCCAACTTACAGTAGAATGAACCCTCTCCGAAGTTTA
The DNA here is from genome assembly GCF_049724085.1 of Artemia sp. Qi Xiang Cuo. Classification (NCBI taxonomy): domain Eukaryota; kingdom Metazoa; phylum Arthropoda; class Branchiopoda; order Anostraca; family Artemiidae; genus Artemia; species Artemia sp. Qi Xiang Cuo. Next base: position 23,683,286 of record NC_142795.1, read on the forward strand.
TACGATCATCCCATCTAAAAAAAAAAACAAATATACCCCCAGGCCATAATTTACAACACTTGCTCCTGGTTCTGGGGACTGTGTTATCCCTGAAGTTTCTTTATATGATCTTTGGTCTATTTTGAACAAAATAGCTACATACAAATTCCATCGGATGCATTTGGGCGAAAGAGAGTTGGAGCTGGGGGGGGGGGGGGGGGGGCAGTTACCATCAGATTAATTTTGTCATAGACCGTTGCTCAAGCGCTAACCATGCGTGACAGGGAATTGAGAAATCCCCAAAAAGAGAATTAGAACTTTCATTTTCCAATCATTTGAGTCCCCTCCGAGCTTAATATGACCAATTCTTCCATAAAAATTTTATATACCCCCAAGACATAAGTCACAACCCTTCCCCGAGCTCTGGGTGGGAGGGGATGTTGACCCCGACATTGTTTTATCTGGTCGTTGTGCTGTTTCAAACAAACTGGCAATCTCAAAATTTGGATCAGATGCATTTGGAGGAAAAAGGGTGTGTGTGTGGTATGGGGAGGGGTAGATGCCCTTTTAAGGGAAAACCAAGAAAGTTTTTCCTATGGTCATAGTATGATGGATAATTAGGAAGAATCCTTACCCTCTATTTGACTTAAATGAAGTACAAAATTTTTAATACCAGACAAAAAAAACTTGTAAAAGAAATCTTTTAATTTTACTATTTCTTGAGAGGAGACTGATTTTATGCAACAAAATTTGTCAAGAGCCAAAAAGAAAAATCTTTGCGCTGTGGCTGCAATTATATGGCCAGAGAGTCAGCATTATTGACTTTAAAGCATCATTTTTATGATCTCAGCTCTGTTCTTTCAAGCCTCAATCTAGGTCAAAAAGCATTCCTACGCATTTGTGTCTAACATGATCTGTACAGGAAGCAAGACTTTTTCCTGGAAACAGCTCTGTTAGTCTAGAAAACCCTCCATAGATATTAGTGGGTTTCGGTGAGCTAGCTCCAGCAAAGTGGAGTTGTTCTGCATTGCATGATCCAGACCATTTAAAATAATGATTCTATGGACACCCTAGAATTTGGTAAATTGGAATAAATTTCAGTAATTCAACAAGTTGACTTTACACGAAGGAAATGTTGCTGAAATTTTTTGTTTAATTCTTCAAAATTCTTAACAATTCTGCTCATCATCTTCCAGTTTTGCAGTCCAATTTTCGTCCAAGCAATCAAGTTCCTAATCTATATCTACATCATATGTCTATGAATCTAACATTACTGAACCATTTTGTGTTTGATGTTGTTATTGCCTAATGGTGTAATCTTAGTAGCAGAAAGAGTGGATGACAACATAACCATGAATTTATTTTAATTGAGAAATCTTTACTAGTAGGGGGAAAATTCAGAAAAACACAGAAAAAAATGTTACCATCAGATTACTTTTGTCTTAGACCGTTGCTCAAGCGCTAACCATGCGCGACAGGGAATTGAGAAATCACCAAAAAGAGAATTAGAACTTTCATTTTCCAATCATTTGAGTCCCCTCCGAGTTTAATATGACCAATTCTTCCATAAAAATTTTATATACCCCCAAGACATAAGTCACAACCCTTCCCCGAGCTCTGGGTGGGAGGGGATGCTGACTCCGACATTGTTTTATTTGGTCGTTGTGCTGTTTCAAACAAACTGGCAATCTCAAAATTTGGATCAGATGCATTTGGAGGAAAAAGGGTGTGTGTGTGGTATGGGGAGGGGTAGATGCCCTCTGATCCCTTTTGACTCATAAACGCTATTTGCCCTTCGATCAGTTTTGGCTCTTAAAAAGGGCACTTGAACTTTCGATTTCCAATCGAATGTGCCCCCTCTGAAGTTTATACGAACACCCCTTTCCATATGAAGTGCCTCTGGAAATAAAAACATGAACCACTAGAACTTCCGATTTCCAATCGAATGAGCCCCCTCTGAAGTTTATACGAATACTCCTTCTATATGAAGTGCCTCTGGAAAAAAAAAACAAAAAACTTTGGAGCCGTACGGCCTATGGGCAACTACTGGATTTGGGAAGCCACCTGCCACCAATTATTGGTGTGAAACGGCTTTCGGACACCACTACCGTAATGTAAATATAGAGTATAGCAATACCCTATAACGTTATACCATGTTCCAGGGTATGGTAACGTGATCGAACAATAAAATGGGCCAAACTCTAGGTCAAGGGTTCCCCCACCCGGGTCACCACTAAAATATCTACCTATCTCTTTGGGGTGAACAGGTTCCCCTGTCGATATATCTCTTTCGCAAACTCTTTTCCTACCCTGCCCGGGTTCCCAGAAAAATAATCTACACTGTTGTAAAAATAGCTCACATGTATTCTTCCAAAGGTCACTTGACAAAACACACATATATAAACTCTGATTCCCTAAACGGGGTCTCAATGTAGACTACAAACTAAATCACTAGTTCTATACAACAAACTTTGCGTAGGAGTGGACCTTAGATTGGCCCTGGCCCATCCGCTAAATTAAAGTTCAAACTACGGGCTTCCTTTGAATAATATTATTTTTCAATGGCCCAGATCAGCCGAACAAGTATAGATTTTTAACCAAAGCATTTACTTATTGCAAACTACTAGCTTAGCAACGGGACTTTAACTTATCATTGAAAATTATACTATAGGCAAATCTAAGCAAATGTAATTATGGAAAAGAAAACAGGTCATTTATCTGAAAAAGAAAAGAAACAGGGGTAGAACCCCAACAGCAACGCGATAGCATTGCCTTTGATTTACCTTACAGTACAACTATTAGTCAATTTCAGACTAATACTTGATAATAAAAGTTTTTTTCTTACTTTTTTCAAATATTCTGTATTTGTATTTTGACGTAAGTATTGCCGGCTCTCTGTAGAATAAAACTTTTCAGATTGATGAAGAAATTTCTTCTCAAACTCTTCATAAATCTTCAGAGTCCCTTCTCCGGTCCATATTCCAGTCTCCATATATTCTTCAACATTACCTATAAAATAAATTTAAACGATACTGAGATGATAAGGAGGCTATCAACCTCATGTGCAAGGGTCAGAGTGCAGCAATGTAAAGAAAGTATATTGAAAGCAACTTTCACATACCTTTGTAGCTACATTTGCACAATACTGAAACAGGTGAATCAATAATCGCAACACGAATAAAAATTATTACTCAAATAAAACTTAAAACACGAATATTACTAGAAATAGGAGTTTAGCAACTGCCCCTACCCTAATCATAAATCTTTTTAATTCTGTTGCGTCACTTGTATTTACTGAAAAGTATATAAACTTTAAAAAGTGTTTTCAAAACATCGATGAAAAAAAAAAAAAAAAATAATCGTAATAATCAAGGAGACTGGAAAGACGTAATGGAAATAAACTGAATGTCTAATACATATTGATATTAATTCCTAAAAATTTCGACAATTCAAGATTAAAGACATTATTTAACTGTAATTTTTTTTGTTATAACTATTCAAAATATTTGCATTAGATTCTTTTTTCAGTAAAGCGCATATGACACAGAATACTTTAAAAGATGTACAATTAAGGCAGGAGGCAGTAATCAAACTCCAGTTTGTAGTAATTTCTGTTCGTTTTAAGTTTGACCTGAGTATTCGTTTTAATTTTTTAATCGTTTCAGAATTTAGCTATTCATCTATATCAGCATCTGTTAGCTTTATTTTTGATGTTATATGTTGGATGTGATGTGGAATCTGGAAGAGTCTACTGGTGGTAGCCAATGAGACAAAAGGAAATCTTCTTGAAAGGTCTCCATCTTCTACTTCGGTTTAATGAGTTCCACATTACTATGTAAACTGAGCCAACCGCCGCTAATTGATCAGTATTACTTGTTTTTTAGTTGAAGTGTTGATGTTTACTAAGTCTTTTTTTTAACAGCGATTATTATATCTTATTAATTTACCTTTTATTTTAAGTTTAGAGAGCACTGAAACTACCAAAATGAACATAAGACACTGGTTCCAAAAGGGGAAAAATGAGGCTAATCTTCGTATATCTGTTACCGTGAATGTCCAAAATCTGGTTAATTTCGACAATTCCCGGTGAATATCCAAAATTCCTTTTTCTCTGCTTCGATTCAATTTGCTTTGCGAGTCAGGTTTTCAGTCTTATGCAAGCTATGATGGTGAAAGTTAAAGTTAGGTTAGATTATGTCAGTTTAGATTAGTTTAGGTTAAGTTAGATTAGGTTATAAATATCAGAAATGGGTTAAAAACCTAAGCTAACCTAACCTAAGTTAATCTAACCTAACCTGTAATCATCAAACCTTGCAGAAAACTGAAAAATTCGACTGGCAACGCTGGTTAAATCCAAAGCCAAAAAAAGATACATCTGATATTTACCGGTGAATGTCGACATTTACCAATTTGCAAACATCCATGATAACATACCCACTGCAATGTTAATTATCCTATGCTAAGAAAATAGACTTTACTCTGAAACCCAACATGTCAGCAGAATGTTCAATGAATCAACTTGCAATCTTTGGAAAATGTTCTAAAAATCAGTGCGGCCAACTAACGTCGTGTGAAACCTTAGTATGTCATGTACAAAGCACACTTTCGCTATCATTCATGCAGTATTGAAACTTAAAAACTATAATGGCCTAAAACATTTTTTTTTTTTTTGAAGAAAATTGTTTTTTAAGCCTCTGGGGTGGAATTATCTTCCACAAAGCTGAAACAGTCTTTCCTGACAACCTTTCCTAAACTAATTCGGCTTAAGGAACTATCACTCGTCGTTTACACAAAAACTCACTTTCAATTATCCGGCGACAAGCAATGCAAACTGATTTACTCATTCAATTTGATTGGAAATTGGCTCATTCGATTGGAAATTGAAATGACTAGTGCCCTTTTTAATAGTCGAAAATGATTCGAAGGCACTTAACACCCCTTCCAAGTCCACCATTTCCCCAAACTCATCCAATCAAAATTTTGAGATAGCCTTTTTGTTCCACGCAGTTTAAAGTTCAGGAAATTATACCTTTGAGCAGGACACTCCCCCAAAGTCTTCAGGGTAAGGGTTATAAGTTATGCCCTGGGGGCATACAAGTTTTTAGTGAAATCTTTGTCGTAGAAATTTAAAAAAGGACTCATTCGATTGGAAATTAAAAGGTCTAGTGCCCTTTTTAATAGTCGAAAGTGATTTGAGGGCAACTAACCCCCCTCTCACGCCCACTTTTCCCCCAACACATCCAATCAAAATTTAAGATAGCCATTTTATTCAACGTTGCTGAAAGTTTTGGAAATTAGGTCTTTTAGGATGATAGCCCCTCCACCCTCACCGCCCTCAGGGCAAGGGTAGTAAGTTATGCCCTAGGCGCATATAATGTTATTTATTAGAAAGCGATGTTGTAGAAACTTTAAAACGGGCTCATTCAATTGGAAATTGGAAACGCTAGTGCCCTTTTAATAGTCAAAAGTGATTGAAGGGCAACTAACCCCTCTCACACCCACCGTTTCCCTAAACACATCCAATCCAAAATTTTGAGATAGCCATTTCGTTTAACGTATTTGAAAGTTCAGGAAATTAGGTCTTAGAGGATGACAACCACCCTCAAAGCCCTTAGGGCAAGGGTTGTAATTTATGCCCCTCCCACGCCCAACCTCCCATGTACCTTTATGTTTAAAAACTAAATTTTGCCTTAAGATTAAATCAAAATGTACTGTGTTAATGCTAATTCCAAATAAGGCATCTCAGCAGTATCCCAAGAACGACTCAGGGTATTATGTTCAAACTTTCGGGGCTACTTCTGCTCTTAAAATTTAACCAAATCAAAATAGCATAAATGTATCCAAGCTATCAAAGAAAGTAAACAGATTTTTTTGCGAATGGTATCAAGTTTCCCATTTTAGGTCAACTAGAGGAGGTATGAAACTAAATTAAACACTACTATTTGTATCCAGATTTAAAAGGGTGTATGCTGTTAAAAATTGATGGAAATTTTTTTCCAGCAGACAAATAACAGGCCAAACTATAAATTCTTAAACCAAAAAGATTTAAAGTATTATTTTCTTTTTCACTGAAAAAGAATATGTCAATATAAAACGAACAGAAATTGATTAAAAAAAACTTTTTCCATAAAATAAGTTTTTCAAAGAAAAGTAAAGAACTCGATTAAACAAAAAATGTACAAAAATAAAATCGAATAATCTACCAAGCGTGAAACTACCACAAATCAGCATCGATATATAAATGAAACCCAAAACGAACGGAAATTACAATAAATTACTGAGCCAAACTCAAAACGAGCAGAAATTAACATGAGTAGGGCTCAAAAGCCCCATGCCATCCCAAGGCCAGAACATAATTTGCACTTTACTGAAAAAAATACAAATGAATGTGCATTGTCAGTTTAATATATATATACTGATATTTAGCAATCAAAATGTTAATACTATTTGATTTATTAAAGTTACAAAAGTAAAAACACTTATATTTTTCAGTAATGTGCAAATTTTGTTCTGCACATTACTTGTGCAGAACAAATATTTTATTATTTTAGAATTTCTACTGAAGACGGTCGCTGTATATATGACCAAAATATCTGGACTTTTGTACCTGTTTTTTTCACTGTCTAAATAAATGGATTTATCCCTATTTGAAAGTAGATTATTTGATTTTATTTTTGCTCATTTTTCGTTTAATGGACTTATTTTAAGGAAGAAGTTTTTTTTAATTAATCTGTTAAAAAATTCGGATGTTTAAAAATTTATTCCTGTACGAGAGTTTATGTGTTTTCACCTTTTTCACTCTTATAGCGCTTGGATAAAAGCGACAAAGTTAAAATTTACTTAAACAATGCAATTATGACCCAATATTGAAAAACCTAGACACACCAAATACCTGGGCTAATCTCATTTCAGTTGACCTAGAAAAAGCTTTCGATTATGTTGACCATAATGTTTTAGCTGATAAGTTTTCTCATGAATTCTAAATGGACCTCTCTCTGGTAAAAATTAGCTCATCATTTTTAAGCCAACGATCTCAAGTGGTCAATTACATGAATACTTATTCTGAACCTCTACCAGTCTATAAAGGAATACCCCAAGGTAGTATAACTAGACCGATGTTATTCAGAGTTATGGTAAACAATTTGGCAGAAGATATCCCCTTATGATGTAAATTTGTGGATGATATGACTCTACTATAGGTCGCCATGAAAAATATAAAAAGTAGTCCACTAGAAATCATTGAAGATATTGCAACAGATGCCCTCAAAAATAAAATGCATGTAAACCTATTGAAATCAACAATTATAACAATCAATTTTCTAAGCACAGCCCCCTCATTTACGTGTATTATTCTAAGTGAACTTGGGACACAAAGAATAAAACTTCTAGGAGTAACTATAATTTTCGATCTTAAATGGGAAGCCCATATTTCAAATATAACCAAGCAAGCCAATATTTTCCTAGTTTTCTTTAAGCAATTGGCAAAATATCAATGCCCTACTTCTCATATTTTGAAATTTTACATATCTTTTATTCGCCCAACTCTCGAGTATGCTTGCTCTCTATGGCACTTCTCACTAAATAAAAACCAAAACAAAAGGTTGAAATCCATGAATTGAAGTTATCAAGTATTTTGCAGTAGGTTGCATAAAGACATGGTTAATTGTAGAAAGAGACAAGCCAAGACAGATAGTCCAAGTAATTGAGAGGCAAATGTTTAAATGGCTGGGGCACGGGTAAATAGCGGGAATAAATATGACTCTTATTAGACACATATTTGTCAGTTTAGTTTTTAGAAAAGTATGCCTACCTAGAGTCTCAGGCATGTTGACCAATAATCTAAAAATTGACATAGGACCGTTAGAAAAGGGCTTTAAAGATAATCGCACGGGAAGGAAAGTTGCCTTACTCCTACTTCTTAGAAAAGTTCAAAATCAAAACCCTTGAAAAGAGACGATGTGATCTGTGCCTCTGTTTTGGTGGTAATGCGAGAACTAACATCCAAACTGAAAACCTTTTTCCGTTTTCCCATAGTCCTGAACAGAAGCCTCTCCCAAGAGAGGCAAAAAATCCCATCCATATTCTAAAACCTGTACAGAGTAAAACAAAAAGATATTTAGATAGCTTCATACGAGCGTTCACTCAAATCCTTAACACCTCCGATGCCTTTTAATGAATTCTTTTATTTTGCTCTTTTGACACTCTTGTTATTTTTTTTATGACTTATTTTATTATATGCCATTTTATGACTAAATTTTTACCTTTAATGTATGACCTGTTTGATATGACATTATTTTAGCTACTTTAATATTTTTTCTTAATTGTTTAATTTCTATTTATCTGTATTTTGTCTGTTTATAATTTTTAATATTCTGGTATCCCTGATTCTAATGTGCTTGTGATGGTTCTTGTTTACTTCATTTTTTTGTGTATGACCCGAACTTCTATTCGGCGATTTATCGCTTGTGAAAAGTTTTAAGAATAAAGCCGTATTCTATTCTAATTATGTGAACCATCACAATTCTTAATTCTGGGGGCAATCTCACTGACCCTGAGGAAGAGATTTGTGCTTAATCTATATTAATTATACTAAAACATAAGAATAGCAGTAATAAAGCCATAACTTTTCTTTGGAGCGTAATCAGGACTTGCCGAATTTTTCGGAACGAGTCAGGATGTTCAGACTAAATAAGAGCTTAGACCACTTTTGTACCTAATTGGGACTTGGTTGGTTTTTACGCTGATTCAGAACTTTGCTCGCTTTTTTACCATGTAACTGAAATTCTACAGCTTCGATTCGGTTTATCTTGTACCAATCTATGACTTAGCTAGTTTTTGCACTGATGCAGGATTTAACTCGTCTTTGAGCCAATTTAGTTCATTTACACATTCAATTATTTATATTTAAGTTCCTTGTCTGATTCTAGTTTTAGCAGGGTGCAGTATACCACCTTTTTTTTTACTAAAATGAACATAACTTTTTTTGTTTACTAAAATGATGTAAGAAAGAGGGCCAACTGCCGCTCAGTTATTTTCGATTCAAAAAACACAACCCTGGAAATTGCGATTTCCAATCCAGGGAGCTCCAAATTTCTATGACCATGAGTACTACAGGATGTAACACATGAATAAAATAATAAACACTACAGCTTTGGCCCTAAAGGGAATAGTATTAGCTAGACCAGGCCATAGATTTTTGGCCGTCTATCCATGACTTCAGTTGAATGAGAAGGCTTTAGCCAGGCCTCTAGCCAAGGAGAGGGGGCTTGGAACCAGCAATAGTACAGGAGCTATAAATCCCGCAGCACTGACACTCTACATGAAAGGAGATTAGTATTCAATTTCTACCAAGAGAGTGCTATCCCAAAATGTTGATTCAACATCGTTGGGGCCTACGTGAGTGACTATATTCTTGATCTGACATTCCGGCATTACTGTAAATAATTTAAATAGTAAAAGTGACAAATCAGTGAACAATAGAATATAATTGTAGCTCTCGTAGAATCTAATAAAATGTAGCTAATTGTAAATATAATTACGAAAAACATATAGTGCAAGAAATATAACCAAATAGCGCTGTATATGCCCATAATGAAAGAAAGCTTATGAGAATTAAGTCAATCGTCACAGATGAAGGATGATGGTGGGCCAAAAATATCAGTTTATGGCAATCCATTTGAGAGCATCAGAAAGTAAAAAGTTTAGATAGAGGTGAAAAGAAGCCATACTAACAGACTTATAAATGTAGGAGCTTCCTGGAGAGTCAGGTTCTGAATAAATTCGGTGAAGGAGCAGGGGGCCTGACTATGTTGGCCTCAGCACTATGATGAGTTTTCAGTAGTAGTAGTGTTGTAAGCGACATAAATAACCTACCTAATTCCACAGAACAATCGATAAATCCTTTAATAAAGGTGCGATTAATTTTTTTTCCCTTGAACATTGTTGTTCAATTTCTTTCGTGACACCATTTAAAATGTTGCTTAATTGGCTAAAGAATCCCTTTCTCCATGTATTAAGGGCCAATTGATATATTCCACATACATCAGGTAATTGTGATACTTGTCCTACGACCCACCACCTAAAAAAAGAACTTTTTCAGAATATCTAATGTTCATAAAGCATGAAAATAATTGTTTGAGTTTAACAAGAAGAAGGGACAAGCTTATTTGCCACGTTCTCTAAGAGGAGATTTTTTTATTTTAAATTAATATGAATTTACAGCTAAACAGTGAAATAAATACTGTTCATAAAACAAATTGCAAAAAGAACAAAAGAAAAAAGAAAGGGTAAACATTTCCAAAAGGCATACTATTCTAGAACATAGAACAATCCTGTATTTTTTCCGTGCATGGATTAGATGCTTGCCGCAAATCTAAGTTTCATGAAACCATCATATCAATGTCCTTAATGTAAAATTGTTATTTAAATAATTTAAATTAGTAATCTTTACTGAATTGCTTAAATAAATTTTCATTTTATTACTCAAAATAAATGTTACAGAAATATTAAAATAATATAAAAAGTTAATCCGAAAAAAATCACAAAATGATTGCCTCCTTTTAATATGTAAGCTAGAAACAAATGACTGCGCTAGGGGAATGTCTACTCTAAATGTTTGATTTGACTAAAACCCAAGCACAATAAACAAATAAACATAGTTAGACTAAACATTAAAGTCATTAAAAAATAAAATGTAAAAAAAAATTAAAAAATTTATTTTTATTTTGTTTTATCAAAATAAATATTAAAACATTATAAAAAGTTAACCCGAGAAAATTTGCGATATTATTGCCCTTTTTTAATATAAAAACTAGATACTAATGATTGTTCTAGCCTGTAGACCCATCCCTAAAAGTTCCATTGGTAAAATTCTACTTTAGTTACATTTGGCTATCTTGGAAATGGGTTGGGTTAAGAAAACGAAGCTTTCAGGAATGGATCTACATGCTAAGGTATGTCCCGGGCAGGTACTTTGAAGTACCTACCTCCACTCCTTCCCCTCTCTATATAATGGTAAATTACTGCACATTACTAATTGTTTTAGCTCACATTTCATCCTGTATTACTATCAGATTTAAAATCACTGCAGACCTTAGCCTACACAACTTCAACTTTTAACCTTGTTCATTAAAATATGTTCCAAAATCCCATTGTCATTTAATAATACATTTAACTTATATACTATATAGCCGACATTGCTTATCGAAACTATTTGTGATGTCACTACTTTACTCATCATAACCCCTTTAACAGTTGCATGCAGGTGCCATGCCGTATAGAAGGCAACTCTGTGTTGATAAGCCATTTAAACTTTATTAATAGGGAAAGGATTTGACAAAAGATAGACCAGTAAAAAAATTCAAATTGTTTTTAGAGGACAAATTATGTTATGAGAGGATGTTTTTATTTTTATAGGTCCATGCGCTCATGAAGGAAAGAGGTTTTTAAAATCCCCCTTCCACCCAAACTCAAAATTTTCTAAAATTCTATTTTAGAAGCTTTTTAAATATTTTTAAAGCACTAATTGATAGAGGGCTATAAACATCAGAATTGACTTTAGAAGACAAGTTATGTCATGGGAAGATGTTTTTGAAATCCCCCGTCCCCAAAACTCAAAAATGCCAAAATTCTACTTAAGAAGCTTTTTTAAATATTTCTAAAGCACTAATATATAGAGCGCTACAAATATCAGAATTAACTTCAGAGGACAAATTATATTATGGGAAGATATTTTTGAAATCCCACTTCCCCCCAAACTCAAAATTTTCTAAAATTCTACTCTAGAAGCTTTTTCAATATTTCCAAAGCACTAATAGATAGCGCGCAAAAAACATCAGAATCGACTTTAGAGGCCAAGTTAATTCTACAATAATTCCCCCATCCCCCCAAACCCCCTTCGCCCCAAACTCAAAATTTTTTTGAAATCCCCCTTCGCCCCAAACTCAAAATTTTCCAAAATTCTACTTAAGAAGCTTTTTTAAATATTTCTAAAGCGCTAAGACATAGAGCGCTACAAATATCAGAATCGAGTTTACAGGACAAGTTATGTCATGGGAAGATGTTTTTGAAATCCCCCTTTGCCCTAAACTCAAAATTTTCAAAATTCTACTCTAGAAGCTTTTTAAATATTTCTAAGGCACTAATAGATAGCGCGCTACAAACATCAGAATCGACTTTAGAGGCCAAATTAATTCTACAATAATTCCCCCTTCCCCCAAACTCAAAATTTTCCAAAATTCCGCTTTAGAAGCTTTTTTAAATATTTCTAATGCGCTAAGACATAGAGCGCTACAAACATCAGAATCGACTTTAGAGGACAAGTTATGCCATGGGGAGATGTTTTTGAAATCCCCCTTCCCCTCAAACTCAAAATTTTCTAAAATTCTACTCTAGAAGCTTTTTAAATATTTCCAAAGCACTAACAGATAGCGCGCTAAAAACATCATAATCGACTTAAGAGGCCAAATTAATTCTACAATAATTCCCCCTTCCCCCAAACCTCAATTTTTTTTTAAATCCCCCGTCGCCCCTCAATGAAACTTTTCATAAAATCTACTTTTGAAGCTTTTTTAAATATTTGTAAAGCGCTAAGACATAGAGTGCAAAAAATATCAGGATTAACTTAAGAAGACAAGTTATGCCATGGGAAGATGTTTTTGAAATCCCCCTTCTCCCCAAGCTCAAAAATTTTCCAAAATTTTATTTTAGCTTTTTTAAATATTTCTAAAGCGCTAAGACATAGAACGCTACAAACATCAGAATCAACTTTCAGAGGACAAATTATGTTATGGGAAGGGAAGATGTTCTTGAAATCCCCCAAACTCAAAATTTTTCAAAATTCTACTTTAGAAGCTTTTTTAAATATTTCTAAAGCGCTAAGACATAGAGCGCTACAAATATCAGAATCGACTTCAGAAGACAATTTATGTCATGCGAAGATGTTTTTGAAATCCCCCTTCCCCCCAAACTCAAAATTTTACAAAATTTTACTTTAGAAGCTTTTTTAAATATTTCTAAAGCACTAAGACACAGAGCGCTACAAACATCAGAATCAACTTTCAGAGGACAAATTATGTTATGGGAAGATATTCTTGAAATCCCCCTTCCCCCCAAACTCAAAATTTTCTAAAATTCTACTCTAGAAGCTTTTTCAATATTTCCAAAGCACTAATAGATAGCGCGCTAAAAACATCAGAATCGACTTTAGAGGCCAAATTAATTCTACAATAATTCCCCCTTCCCCCAAACTCAAAATTTTACAAAATTCCACTTTAGAAGCTTTTTTAAATATTTCTAAAGCGCTAAGACATAGAGCGCAACAAACATCAGAATCAACTTTAGAGGACAAGTTATGTCATGGGAAGATGTTTTTGTACTACCCATTACCCAATGAAATTTTGACAAAACAACATTTTACCTTAATTGTCAGTTTCTTTTTCTCTGGCTTTATTTCTGAAAACGCAATTTCAGTTATTTGAGCAGAATTTTAAGCCATATCAATTTTACAAGTTATGTCATGTGAAGATGTTTTTGAAATACCCATTACCCATTGAAATTTTGACAAAACAACATTTTACCTTAATTTTCAGTTATCAGTTTCTTTTTCTCTGGCTTTAGTTCTGAAAATCATTTGAGCAGAATTTTAAGCCATATCAATGTTTTATTTCCAAAATTTAGGAAATGTATTTTCATATATGTAAAACCTTATAAGTTGGGATTGAGCAGAGTTTTGAAGCTGAAATAATTTTGTTGTACTTCATTTAAACAGAAGATCTATTTTGCAAGGTTACATTGCTATAACTCACAGATTTTTAAAGGTCATTCAAAGTTTTTGAAATCTTCCTTACCATTCATCCCATTCCCCCTTCTTACTCCAAAATCTGGTTGATAATTTGAAATTTGAAAAGCCGTATTTTCCACGGGGGTATTTTTTTTTTGGGGGGGGCGGGGGTATTTTCCGTGAGGGTATTTCCCGTGGGGGGTATTTTCCACGGGGAGGTATTTTCCGGGGGGAATTTCCGGCGGGTATTTGCCAAGAACCACAAATTTGATGGTACGACTTTTATTAAAATCTTTGACTTTTAGGGGTTGTTTTCCCCTTTTACGAAACTCAGACAAATTTTTTAGACAGGCCAATTATCAACCAGATTTTAGAGTATGATTCCGGTGCAACACGTTGCAACGAAATGGTCAGCTTAGATTAGTGTAAGCAGGGGCACCGCGAGCAGGTTGCTGACCACCGCCCCCGCCATCCCCCTCCCCCTGCAACCAAATCCCCTTGCAGCTAACCTTTCCACCCTCGAAAGAAAATTTCTATATAAGTTCCAGCATTTTTTACATATTTTAAATTGCGGATGTAAAAAGGAAAGCAAAATTTTTCAACATTATAGGATTTAGCTATTTGAATATGTTTTATGTCTTTTTCTAACAAATACCCGTTTGTCTGGTTTATTTGTCTAACAAATACCCGTTTGTCTGGTTTCCTTGTACAGTTTATAGCGGTGGGTTATTTATAATGCACAAGTACCGAATAATCTATATTCGTTTTGATTATTTTTTTTTTGGAAACACCTTAACATTTTGAGTTGGGTATAACCACATAAAACATATTCAAATAGCTTGTATGTTCACATGAATCTTGGCCTTTTAGACAAGAGACTGATTTTCGGCCTCTTCCACAGGAATTAGCACAGGTAAATCACTTTAGTATTTTTTATGTAATAAGTATTTTTACTACCTAACTAATCTCCTGGTTTAGCCTAAATTAAAACCTGGATTTATTTGATTCCATTTTATGCGTAAATAATTCTACTAACATCTTCTTGGGCATATGTCAAATTTTTTCTTATGCCTGCCCAGCGGAGTGAAAGTATGCCTTTTGGAAGCATTTACCCTTTCTTTTTTCTTTTGTTCTTTTTGCAATTTTTTTTATGAGCGGTATTTATTTCACTGTTTAGCTGTAAATTTATATTAATTTAAGATAAAAAAATCTCTTCTTAGAGAACGTGGCAAATAAGCTTGTCCCTTCTTCTTGTTAAACTCAAACAATTATTTTCATGCTTTATGAACATTAGATATTCTGAAAAAGTTCTTTTTTTAGGTGGTGGGTCGTAGGACAAGTATCACAATTACCTGATGTATGTGGAATATATCAATTGGCCCTTAATACATGGAGAAAGGGATTCTTTAGCCAATTAAGCAACATTTTAAATGGTGTCACGAAAGGGATTGGACCACAACGGTCAAGGGAAAGAAAATTAATTCCAGCTTCATTAAGGGATTTATTGACTGTTCCGTGGAATTTATTTAGCTAGAAAACTGATGTTGATAATTATATTTTTCTTAATGTTTTTATATCTTGATGGTATTTTCCTTATATTTTGTAATTTTAAGTAATTCTGTTTGTCATTTTAAAAAATTTGTACCAAAACTAAATTAAAGCGGTATGTTTTTTTTTTCTTCTTTATGTTTTTATGTTTTTTTTCTTCTTCTTTTTTGTTAAGACTTATCCTTTAATGCTTTATCCAAATCTGGTTATTTGTTTATTTTTGCTTAGTTTTTACTCAAACTCAAGGGGAACGTTCAAGGAAAAAAAAATTAATTCCACCTTTATTAAAGGATTTATCGATTGTTGTATGAAATTAGGTAGGTTATTTGTCTCGCTTACAACACTACTACTACTGAAAACTCATCATAGTGCTGAGGCCAACATCGTCAGGCCCACTATTCTGAACTTGACTCTCGAGGAAGCTCCTACATTTATAAGTCTGTTAGTATGGCCTCTTCTCACCTCTATCTAAACTTTTTACTTAATTCTCATAAGCTTTTTTTCATTATGGGCATATACAGCGCTATTTGGTTATATTTCTTGCACTATATGTTTTTCGTAATTATATTTACAATTATCTAAATTACCTGATGTAACTGGAGTATATAAATTGGCCCTTATTACATAGAGAAAGGCATTCGTTCAAGGGGGAAAAAAACAACAATGTTCAAGGGGAAAAAAATTAATCCCTCCTTTATTAAAGGATTTATCGATTGTTGTGTGGAATTAGGTAGGTTATTAGTGTCGCTTACAACACTACTACTACTGAAAACTCATCATAGTGCTGAGGCCAACATAGTCAGGCCCTATGCCCTATACAGTGTTTTTATCAATTGAAAAATAATTCATACTTATGTTTTCGGCCAAATAAGTATTCAAATAATCAATTTATTGTCAGTATAATTTTATTTTTAACTTGGGCGCCAGATTCAAAGGTAAATAAACACCAGATCGCCTGGGATTTTGCGAGTTAGTGAGTTCCTTGCGCTTTTTCTTCTTTGCCTCCAGTAAAAATCGCTATTTAAAGAAGAAAGAAGAATTTGCTGTACCAAAGGTAAAATAACTTAATATTTGGTTTTATGAATTGATACTTGGGTGTGCTTGTATTTTATCTTCCAAGTTGGGAGCTGTGGGCGCTATGGGTTCTTGGGCGCTAAAGTAAATGTTGCTTTGATCCTGGAAGCTAGATCCGGTTTCAGCAAAGGTTTATATTTACCTTTGAATCTGACGCCCAAGTTAAAAATAAAATTATACTGACAATAAATTGATTATTTGAATACTTATTTGGCTGAAAATATAAGTATGAATTATTTTTCACTTAATAAAAACACTGTATAGGGCATCATAAGCCCAAGCAAGGCCAACGCCCAAAGGCCCAAGCAAGCAAAGGTTTATATTTACCTTTGAATCTGGCGCCCAAGTTAAAAATAAATTATTCTGACCATGAAAATAAACCGAACAATCGAAAATAAATGTAGTCTGCTTCAGGGGGAAGGCTCGGAGACCCCTCCTTCCCCCATTTCTGAGGGGGGGGTTAATTTTGGAGGGATAACCAAAAATGCTCAGAATCGAAAATAAAGCGTGATCTGCCTCAAGAGGAAGGCTCAGCGGCCCCTCCTTCCCCCATTTGTGAGGGCAAGGGAGGTGGGGGGGTCAATTTTGGGAGGGGGTGGGTCAATTTTGGAGGCAAAACAAAAAATACTCAGAATCGAGAATAACTGGGATCTGCCTCAAGGAGAAGGCTCAGCGGCCCCTCCTTCCCCCATTTCTGAGGGCAGGGGAGGGGTAGGTCAATTTTTGAGGGGAAGTAAAAAATGCACAGGATCAAAAATAAAGCGTGATCTGTCTCAAGGGGAAGGCTCAGCGGCCCCTTCTTCTCCAATTTATGAGGGCAGGGGAGGTCAATTTTGGAGGTAAAACGAAAAATACTCAGAATTTAAAATAACTGGGATCGTCCTCAAGGGGAAGACTCAGAAGCCCTTCCTTCCCCCATTTCTGAGGGCAGGGGAGGGGGGGTCAATTTTGGAGGGAAAACAAAAATTGATCAGAAACGAAAAATACTAAGGCAAACTATTACAGTTATATTATCGAAGATTTCGCCAATTCGCAGCAGAGATCTTTGTTTTCAAACCATTTGCTTTCAATTATTAAAGAGAAACGTTAAATGATCCATGACTTTTTTCTTTTCTTTTTTTTAGTAATTCGTATGTGCAATGTCGATTTCTGTCAGCACAGTTTCGTCGCCCCCCCCCCTCTAACGAAAAATTGTTAGCAATGCCCTGATCTTGGCTACAGCTAGAATCAATCGAGACAAGAGTATAATTTTATTTGGCAACCGAGCGTCAATCCCCCCCCGGAAATCCTGGATCTGCCAGGATCTAAGTTGTAAATATAATAGAAAATTCATTTTTTTTTGTAGGGAATCTGCATACTTTTCTGCAATGACGTAGAAAAACTTTTTGAAGTTCCCCCCAGGACTTTTCTGAAATTATGCCCCTGGCCATAACCTTATTATTTAAATATTACCTGTAAATACTTTTTTAATAATTTTTTTTTACTGATCTCTCAATGCAAAGCTAATGCGAAAGACCCCCCCCCCCCTCCCCTCGCTCTAATCCACTTTTCACACTTTGTCAATGTGGATTACTCTTGACCCAGAGGCAATAGAGTTATTGAAGGTGTGGCCCATGTTCTCGCCGGGTGCAAAAAACTTTCCCTGTTAATCGGAAAGTATTTTGAGGGTGGTAGCTTGAAGTTCCCGGGGATCCTGAAGACGACTGTAAAAAGGACAATCATGCAGTTATGTAAATATGTAAATGAAGCGTTGACAGCAATAAGTGAAACTTGATTATTATTTATTTATTATTTTCTTTTAGTTATTTATTTATTTCATTTTATTTTATTTGTTTAATTATTTTATTTATTTATTTTTTTTTTGGGGGGGGGAGAAGTTAGATTTTATGTTATTTTTCTTGTGGAGTGTAATTAAGAATACTCTGTTGTATGGCCTATTTTTTGGCTTATAATAAATTTATTATTATTATTACATTCCATAATCAAATTTATGGTGAGTCAAGAATGCAATATTTGTTCGTAGGCTTCTTCAGTTCGTGAGCTTCTTTGAAAAATTATTTCCGTGTGATATTCACAAGCATGTCGACTTGTATGCTTTACTAGTACCAAAGCGCAACCTCCCCCATAGCTTCTAAGTCCATTTCGTAGCTGTCTTTGTCGCATCAACCGCCATCTTTGAAAATGACAATTCTCCTTGCAGATTCGATGATTCACCGTCATTGGAATTTCATTCATAAAGTTACATGAGGTTCGACCGCCACTTTCAACCGGCATCTTTGAAAAAGAGAATTCGCCTTGCAGACTCGATGATTCGCCGTCATTGGATTTACTTATTCGGATTGTTCTTTTCATTTACGTTTATTAGTTGATTATAATTTAGTAACATTTGTTTTTATTGAAATTTATTAGATATGAATTTATTAGATTTATTTTAATTATTTGTCAAATTATTATTAAATTATCTATTTATTCAATAATTTTTTATTTTTTTATTTATGTTTATAAGTTTTTAGAATTTATTTCATAAAATTTATTGATTTATTTATTATTATTGGCTTGCGAAGGTTCCTAGTAGTCCTATTTTGTGTGGTTTTTTTCGATACCTGGAAATGTGGAAATGCTTTTTCTTTGTTTTCTTTGCCAGGAAGCCCCTTTTAGCGTCAGTGGGCCCTGAATATGTGAAGTCGAAATCCATGTGGTCATATTTTTAGTCGTGGTCATCAGGGCCTTATCCAGGGGGGATACCAGGTTTTTAAACCATCCCCCATCAAAAAACTTCTTCGACTCGCAAATTAAAAGTATATTAAAAGTGACTTAATATAGCTGAAGTCCGTTAGGTAATCTTGCTGAAGTCCGTTGGGCTAATTTCAAAAAAGGATATTTTTTGGTACTCTCTTGCCACCCCGTAATTTTTTTTTTAAACTCCTCAAAAACAAACCCTGGATACGACCCTGATGACCGTGTTTGTGTTTAGAAGATAAATAGGAAAACGAGTGAGGGCTATTACATATCCGAATCGTGTTTTTTTTTCTTTTTTATTAGTATAATTTAAGGTTCAATATAAGGGCAATATTTGGAACAATGTTGTTTTAAGTGCAATTAACATGTAGTAATTGCATAGAATAAATGCTCATATTCGGAGTTTTTACAAACATCTTTTAGTACAAGTGATTAGCGTGTTGTAAAGTCTTTTTTCTTTTTTCTTTTTTTTTCCTTCAAATAATTCAAGCAATGAAGATTCTGCGTATGCGTTACGGTTCTGGATCTGCAGTTTCTCAGAAAATAATGAGACTTGAGCTACATTTTTTTCTCTATCTCGGCGGAAATCGGCTATTTTGAGAATTTGTGTCAAAAGAACACCAAAACACTGTCAAAGGATCCGATTCTTTTTTACAATAGAGAAGACATTTTAGTGCTGTTCGTAGTAGGCAGGTATAGTAGGTAAGTGTAGTACGTGTTCTTAGTTTGTGTTTATACGTTATTTGTCAATACTATGCTTGCAAAGACTGCACCTAAACTGTTTTTCATTGCCACTTGCTGTTATTTCGCCAATTTTATCTGTATAGCATTTTAAATGGAACCAATGAAAGTTATTTCTGTTGCAGCCAATCCACTTTATCTGTTTTCCCCCATCTGTGTAGGGAATTGTGTTAATCATTTTTTTCTCTGGAAACTGGGGTCGAAAAAAAAAACTTTAGTTAACAAGAAAAGAAAAGCTTTCTCCTTCCTTATACCCTTGTTTTTCCCTGAATTACAGATTAATTGCGCTGGAGCAGATATTCAACTCCAATTTTCTTCCGAACCTCATGGCTACTCAACCACTTTTCTGTTGAATTATTTGGCTATTTTCACGTTCCACTTGACGCATGGTCCAATGGCCGACGTAGGCTGAGGGTCATTTGCAACCCAAATTTCCTCTCTTCTGACAACTTTCAAAATGCAATGAAAGGTTTTCCACATGTTTTTGAAATTAAAATGATAGTCTAAAAACCAGCAAAGTGCAAGGCAAAATTAACACTGCATGCCATCAGCATAATTTCGAAATAATAATTTTCCTTTTTGCTTTACTTAAAGTGCCTGTCAAGAATTGAGGGGTGATAATTGTTGTTCGTCTCAAGTTTAAACTCCACTGTTTAATTTCATAAAAAAAACAATTTTTCCTATTAATTATGTTTGAAGTTTTTAAATATTTTCTTTCCCTCTTCAGACAACCGTCGGACAGCGAAGGTGTCAAGTTTAGCAAAATAGTTTCAGTGGCGACGGGGCATTTCACTCACAATTGCTGTGCAAGAAGAAGCTTTCCAATGCTAACAGAGAGATATCGCTACCAAACGCTTGGGGAACTTGATGCTCAGTGGTCAAAATTGCTTGAGAAGTTCCGCCCGCTGCGGCAAAAGATCAAATTACATTGAAAAAGTTTTCTTTACAGGAGAGATATATCCGCTGAAGCCCTAATCCCAAATAGATAATTCTAATTATCTATTATCTAATGTAACTAAAGGTGTCATTGTCTATCAGCAAATTAATCGCTATTAAGCAGGTAAATTATACGATTGGATCTCTAAACTCTCAGGGTCCGCCCCTATTCGTAGCGATGGCCAACCATTTGGCAGAGCGTTAATAGTTTGATCTATCAACACTTCAAAGACTTATCGCGTATGCAAATTATGTGAACGACATGTTCTTGAATTACCAGGAAAGATTAATTACACTCTTAAAGGGTGAACCAATTGTAAAAAAAAGTAAAGAGTGCAGTTTCCAGCCTCGAACGTGCATACTGGTGGTGCCAATCCGTGATTCTCTGCCCTAAGTCGGGACGTGCAATTGGTGGTTTTTTCCTCTGTCCCGATTAGATCTGGATCTACCATCTTTTTTAAAGTTGTAAATATACATTAAACCTTTTACTGGAAAATTTTCCTTGTTTTCATCGTCAATTGACGAAAAATTTTGAATTTTGCCACTCCTAGGATTTTTCTGAACTTACGCAACTGAATCTGAGCCGACCTGACCACAAAATCCCTACAATCTGCATGGATGCTTTTATTTGATATTTTCTAATAGGCTTCTGTTCTTGCGCAAACATGATGCATATTAATAACCAATATAACCCTCAATCGCACGCCTACGCATCCAGTATAAAAAAAGAATAATAAAAAATCAAAAGCTTTCCTCCAAACCTTTTTTCGACAGCTCTCTGGGTGGTTTTGGGGCGATGAGTGCAAGGTGCCGCCCAATACGTCAGTAGTATAGGTAAAATACCAGTAAAATACGGAAAAGATGTAAATTACGAAAAATGGTAAAATTGGTAAAATATCAATTTTAAGGAGAATCGATAGAATTACGGTAGAATAGGTAAACCTGGTACACCCCCCCCCCCCCTAGATACAGCCCTAGATCTGAGCCGGTGATACGGAAGACGACCGCCCCTGGGATAAAATACGACCGCCCCTGGGAAAAGTACAAGTCGACGTGCTTGTGAATATCACACGGAAATAAATTGTTCAAAGAAGCTCACGAACTAAAGAAGCCTACGAACAAATATTGCATTCTTGACTCACCATAAATTTCATTACGGAATTTAATAATAATAATAATAAATTTATTATAAGCAAAAAAATAGGCAATAAAACACATTTTTATTAATTACAATCCAAAAGAAAAATAACATAAAATCTAACTTCTCCCCCCCCCCCCAAAAAAAAATAAATAATTAAACAAATAAAATGAAATAAATAAATAACTAAAAGAAAATAATAATAACAAACAAATAATAATCAAGTTTCACTTATTGCTGTCAACGCTTCATTTACATATTTACATAACTGCATGATTGTCCTTTTTACAGTCGTTCTTCAGGATCCCCGGGAACTCCAAGCTACCACCCTCAAAATACTTTCCCCTTAACAGGGAAAGTTGCTGGCACCCGGCGAGAATATGGGCCACACCTTCAATACCTCTATTACCTCTGGGGCAAGAGAAATCCACATTGACAAACTGTGAAAAATGGATTCGCAATAGGGGAGGGGGGGGGGGGTCGTGCGCATGAGCAGTGCATTTATAGATCAGTAAAAAAAAAATTATTAAAAAATTATTAAAAGGTAATAGTTAAATAATAAGGTTTTGGCCAGGGGCATAATTTCAGAAAGGTCCTGGGGGGAACTTCAAAAAGTTTTCCCACGTCATTGCGGAAAATTATGCAGATTCCCTACAAAAAAAAATTAATTTTGTATTATATTTACAACTTAGAAACAGTGGCAGATCCAGGATTTCCGGGGGGATTGACGCTCCGTTGCCAAATAAAATTATGCTCTTGTCTCGAATACTTCTAGTTATAGGCAAGGCCAGGGGCATTGCTAGAAATTTTCCTTTAGAGAGGGAGGGGCAACGAAACGGTGCCGACAGAAATCGACATTGCACCTACGGATTTCTCAAAAAAAAGAAAACAAAAAAGGCATGGATCATTTAACGTTTCTCTTTAATAATAGCAAGCAAATGGTTTGAAAACAAATATCTCTGCTGCGAAGTGGCGAAAACTTCGATAATATAACTGTAATAGTTTGCCTTAGCATTTTTCGATTCTGAGCATTTTTGTTTTACCTCCAAAATTGACCCCCCCCTCCCCTGCCCGCAGAAATGGGGGACGGAGGGACCGCTGAGCCGTCCCCTTGAGGCAGTTCCTGTTTATTTTCTATTTTGAGTATTTTTGGTTTTCACTCCAAAATTGACCCCCCCCCCCTGCCCAGATAAATGGGGGAAGGACGGGCCGCTGAGCCTTCCCCTTGAGGCAGATCACGCTGTATTTTCTATTCTGAGCATTTTTGTTTTCCCTCTAAAATTGACCCCCTCCCCTGCCCTCAGAAATGGGGGAAGGAAGGGCCTCTGAGCCTTCCCCTTGAGGCAGATCCCATTTATTTTTGATTCTGAGTATTTTTGGTTTTCCCTCCAAAATTATGCCCCCCTCAGAAATGGGAGAAGGAGGGGTCTCCGAGCCGTCCCCTTGAAGCAGACCACATTTATTTTCGATTGCTATATTTATTTTTATTGTCAGTATAATTTTATTTTTAACTTGGGCGCCAGATTCAAAGGTAAATATAAACCTTTGCTTGCTTGGGCCTTTGGGCGTTGGCCTTGCTTGGGCTTATGATGCCCTATAAAGTGTATTTATCAAGTGAAAAATAATTCTGACTTATATTTTCGGCCAAATAAGTATTTAAATAATCAATTTATTGTCAGTGTAATTTTATTTTTAACTTGGGCGCCAGATTCAAAGGTAAATATAAACCTTTGCTGAAACCGGATCTAGCTTCCAGGATCAAAGCAACATTTACTTTAGCGCCCAAGAACCCATAGCGCCCACAGCTCCCAACTTGGCAGATAAATACAAGCACACCCAGGTATAAATTCATAAAACCAAATATTAAGTTATTTTAACTTTGGCACAGCAACCTATTTTTTCTTCTTTGATTAGTTAATTTTACTGGAGGAAAAGTATAAAAGGTTCACGGAACTCGCGAACTCGCAAAATCACAGACGATCTGTTTTGTATTTCCATTTGAATCGGCTGACCAAGTTAAAAATAAAATTATACTGACAATAAATTGATTATTTGAATATTTATTTGGCCGAAAATATAAGTATGAATTATTTTTCAATTGATAAAAACACTGTATAGGGCATCATAAGCCCAAGCAAGGCCAACGCCCGCATACATGTAATTAAAGCATTTTTAATTTATCAGAACCCAAAAATGAATGACATATTTGAAATATTTCTGAACGCCCAGAAAGAACCCAGAGTTGATCTCTCCTGTAACTTAATAAGTCTCTGTGAAATGTGTTTGCCGACAGAAGCCAAATATCATATCTAAAGTTAGCAAATCACAGATAGTGCGGGTATACACAAAGGAATTCTACTGAGGGGGAGCCGGATTTCCCACCATTATTTTGTAACAATCAGAAATCAAATAAAAAACATTTTTTTTTCCATCTTTTTTAAATCCAAGTAATAGATTGGATTTAAAAAAAAAACTGAGTTTCTTTTTTAAACTATAAATTCAGTGTATAAAAAAATTGCTCGGACAGTGAATCGAACCCGGATCTCCCACCTGACAGTTAGGAACAGCAAACATTGTACCACAGACACTAACGGACTTATTATTTTAGCGTCCCGTATCTATTTTTGACGCAAGCAAATACCCACAAAACTTGATATTTTGTTTTTGGAAAATAGGGAAGGAAGGATCGGATTGAGCTGAAATTTTGAGGATAAGCTCCCAGGCCCAAAGTCTAAAGCTCTTTTTTGATCCTGGGCGCTTGGACTCTGGAAGCTGAGGAGCTAAAATATCAAATCTTTGATCCTGGAAGCTAGATCTGGTTTCAGCAAAGGATTATATTTACCTTCAAATCTGGCGCCCAAGTTAAAAAGAAAATTATACTGACAATAAATTGATTATTTGAATACTTATTTGGCTGAAAATATAAATATGAATTATTTTTCACTTAATAAAAGCACTGTATAGGGCATCATAAGCCCAAGCAAGGCCAACGCCCGCATGAATGTAATACAAGCATTTTTAATTTATCAGAACCCAAAAATGAATGACATATTTGAAATATTTCTGAACGCCCAGAAAGAACCCAAAGTTGATCTCTCCTGTAACTTGATATGTCTCTGCGAAATATGTTTGCCGACAGAAGCCAAATATCATATCTAAAGTTAGCAAATCACAGATGGTGCGGGTATACACAAAAGAATTCTACTGAGGGGGAGCCGGATTTCCCGCCATTATTTCGTAACAATCATAAATAAAATAAAAAAACGTTTTTTTTTTTCAGCTGAAAGTAAAGAGGAACATCAAAACTTAAAACGAACATAAACGATTACTTATATGAGGGGGCGGGGGTAGCGCCTTCCTTAAGACCTCACTGTTTGCACTGAAGTTTGCCTTTTTATCCTTTCTCTTGGAAACAACTCATAGACCGCAATGGTTGTGTAGTCAGAATAATAACCCTTTAAAAATATTATAGAAAAGTCTAAATTTAGCGTAAAGTAAGAGGTATTGAGACAGGAGCAACCCCCCTCATACAGCACACCCAAGTATAAATTCTTAAAACCAAATATTAAGTTATTTTACCTTTGGTACAGCTAATTCTTCTTTCTTCTTTAAATAGCGATTTTTACTGGAGGCAAAGAAGAAAAAGCCCAAGGAACTCACGAACTCGCAAAATCCCCTGCGATCTGGTATTTATGCAATAATATTTCTTTGAGACCCAACACTGAAAGAAATATTTTGAATATTTGTAACACCCAAAGTTGATCTATTCTGTAACTTGATACGTCTCTGTGAAATGCTTTTGCTGACAGAAGTCAAATATCCCCTCCTGTAACTTGATATGATCTATTTTTGTTTGGGTTCTTGGGCGCTGGGCAACTGGTTTTGTTAAATAAAAAAGTCCTATATAAAATATATTAAATACAGGTGAAGCATAAAATATAAAATATAGGGGTAAAGCATAAGATATATTAAATACATAACATAAACTCGGTACCTCCCCCCCATCAAAACCTCAAAAAACAACAGAGGGGAGGGGGGGGTCTTGTGTATTAGCATTTCAGTGAGACATCAGTGAAAAAAAATATATCAAAAATGTATTTAAAGGTAATAGTTAAACAATAAAGTTGGGGCCAGGGGCGTAATTTAAGAAAATTACTGGGGGGAACTTCAAAAATTTTTTCTACATCATTGCGGAAAATTATGCAGATTCCTTACAAAAAAAATGAATTTTCTATTATATTTACATCTTAGAAACAGTGGCAGATCCAGGATTTTTCGGGGGGGGGATTGACGCTCGGTTGCCAAGTAAAATTATGCTCTTGTCTTGAATAATTCTAGTTGTAGCCAAGGCCAGGGGCATTGCTAGCAATTTTCCTTTAGAGGGGGGGGGGGGTGACGAAACTGTGCCGACAGAAATCGACATTGCACCTACGAATTTCTCAAAAAAAAAGAAAAGAAAAAAGGCATGGATCATTTAACGTTTCTCTTTAATAATAGCAAGCAAATGGTTTGAAAACAAAGATCTCTGCTGCGAAGTGGCAAAAACTTCGATAATATAACTGTAATAGTTTGCCTGAGCATTTTTTGATTCTGAGCATTTTGGATTTTCCCTCCAAAATTGACCCCCCCTCCCCTCCCCTGCCCTGAGAAATGGGGGAAGGAGGGGCAGCTGAGCCTTCCCCTTGAGCCAGATCATACTGTATTTTCGATTCTCAGCATTTTTGTTTTCCCTCCAAAATTGACCCCTCCCCCCCCTCCCCCCCTCAGAAATGGGAGAAGAAGGGGTCTCCGAGCCTTCCCCTTGAAGCAGACCACATTTATTTTCGATTGTTCGATTTATTTTTATTGTCAGTATAATTTTATTTTTAACTTGGGCGCCAGATTCAAAGGTAAATATAAACCTTTGCTGAAACCGGATCTAGCTTCCAGGATCAAAGCTTTGATACTTTAGCTTCTCAGCTTCCAGAGTCCAAGCACCCAGGATCAAAAAAGAGCTTTAGACTAAAAAAAACTGATTGAACCATCTTTTATAAATAAAAAAAAACAAGCCTAACCACAATAATTCATACTTATATTTTTATCCAAATGAGTGTTCAAATAATAAATTTATTGTCAGTATAATTTTATTTTTAACTTGGGCGCCAAATTCAAAGGTAAATATAAACCTTTGCTTGCTTCGGCCTTTGGGCGTTGGCCTTGCTTGGGCTTATGATGCCCTTTAAAGTGTTTTTATCAAGTGAAAAATAATTAATACTTATATTTTCAGCCAAATAAGTATTCAAATAATCAATTTATTGTCAGTATAATTTTATTTTTAACTTGGGCGCCAGATTCAAAGGTAAATATAAACCTTTGCTGAAACCAGATCTAGCTTCCAGGATCAAAGCTTCATTTACTTTAGCGCCCAAGAACCCATAGCGCCCACAGCTCCCAACTTGGAAGATAAATACAAGCACACCCAAGTATCAATTCATAAAACCAAATATTAAGTTATTTTACCTTTGGTACAGCAAATTCTTCTTTCTTCTTTAAATAGCGATTTTTACTGGAGGCAAAGAAGAAAAAGCGCAAGGAACTCGCGAACTCGCAAAATCCCATAAGATCTGGTGTTTATTTACCTTTGAATCTGGCGCCCAAGTTAAAAATAAAATTATACTGACCATAAATTAATTATTTGAATACTTATTTGGCCGAAAATATAAGTATGAATTATTTTTCAATTAACAAAAACACTGTATAGGGCATCATAAGCCCAAGCAAGGCTAACGCCCGCATGAATGTAATACAAGCATTTTTAATTTATCAGAACCCAAAAATGAATGACATATTTGAAATATTTCTGAACGCCCAGAAAGAACCCAAATTTGATCCCTCCTGTAACTTGATATGTCTCTGCGAAATGTGTTTGCCAAAAGAAGCCAAATATCATATCTAAAGTTACCAAATCACAGATGGTGCGGGAGCCAACACTGAATGACGTATTTTGAATATTTGTAACACGCAAATTGCCTCTTTGTGAAATGTGTTTGCCGACAGAAGTCAAATCTCCCCTCCTGTAATTGATAATGATCGCTCTTTGCCATAATCACCTTGCCGACACAATGCACTTGCTGACAAATTGAATATATCTTTGTGAGTAGTAGAATTCTTTTGTGTATGCCCGCAACATCTGTGATTTGCTAACTTTAGATATAATACTTTTTTTAAATTGCTAATTAACGAAGAAATGGACAATAAATTTTCTGCGCTAAAGGTAAGGCTAGTATTTATTTTTCCAGTTGGGAATTGTGGGTTCTGGGCGCTGGGCGCTAAAGTATTAATGAATTTTGGTGCTTTTGGCACTAGTGGGCGCTGGGCTTTAAAGTATCGTTGGTTGGGGTATTGCCTGATAAGTATGTTTAGGCCTATGCTGTGCAGGCAATGCATCCCCTCCTAATGGTTCCAAATATGGTCATGGACTATATAGGAATTTCAAAGAAATTGTTGGATAAATATTATTTAAGATGTAGATAAATATGAAGAAAACTGTGGTAATGTAATCAATAAAGTGTATTACACTTTATAAAGGAAGAATTTTATGGTCTTATTGTTTTCTTTTTGTAGGCCTATTGTAAAATGGCCTACCCATTATATATCTGACAGACAATCAGAGGTAAATTTTCAGCATTTCATATTATTGACTTACAAATAAAGTAAACATACTACTATATGCCCTTTTTATGCTCTTAACAAATATAATAATCATTTTTGATAAAATGAATTTTACCCCCACCCCTATATATACCCATTCAAGGTATATATTTGCACATTAGAGGGAGGAGGGGGTAAATTTTAAACTTACCTCCCATTTGTATCAGAAATAAATTTTACCCCCACTGCCCTAATGTTCAAATATATACCCTGAATTGGTATATATAGGGGTAGGGGTAAAATTCATTTCTAAAAAAATTATTTTTATATTTGGAAAGAGCATAAAAAAGGCATCATGTAGTATGTTTACTTCATATGTAAGTCAGTATTATGAACTGCCAAAAATTTACCCAATCAGAATTAGAGGGGTATTTTCTGGGTGACAGCTATTTTCTATAAGAAAATTAAAAATAAATTTTCTTGTGAATTATTATCGCTTCTAATCAGCAGTTATACCAAACCAATGCTGCTCAACTCATCCTCAGGGCT